>NC_058131.1:21298635-21327269 GCF_016433145.1 Gracilinanus agilis | reverse complement strand
ATATATATATATATACATATATATATATATATATATATATATATATATATATATATATAGAGAGAGAGAGAGAGAGAGAGAGAGAGAGAGAGAATATAATCCAAATAATTGAGAAATGAACAAAAAAATAGTCCTTGACTTTAAGAAGTTAATCTTGTGGGCTATAAAATACATAAAGAAAAAAACTATTGGAAATTTTTAAAACATTTTAGAAAATAATTCAGAACATTATTCACAGTCATTAAACTATTCATAATTTTGATCCATTGATGCCACCATTGAGAATATGCCTCAATGTGACCAAATATATATATATGTGTGTGTGTGTGTGTCAAAATATTCATATCAGCAACTTTCCTAACAACAAAACCCAAGAAACACTGCGGATGTCACTTAGAAAAATAACTGAATAAACTATGGTAGATGACCATAATAGAATACTATTAGAGTATAGCAAAATAATATACAAAATGGCTACTGTGATTTAAATGGAAACAATACTTAATACTTCCTGAACTACAATGAAATGTAATTACCAATAATGGCACCAGATGAAAGTTGAGGAATCACTCTACCCTTCTTTAAGTAGAGAAATGAGGGAGCTTAGGAACAGCATGTTTCTTACATCACAAGATGCAATTGTTTTGCCATTTGCCTTTGATGAATAGTTTTTATTTGTTACAATGGAGGATTCAATATGGGACTGGAAGTAGTTAACAGAGAAGTAAATACAGTATAAAAAGAAAAATCACTAAAACTTTTCCCCACAATGACAGAAATAAAATTAGAACAATAAAGTGCCACAAATTCTTGATCAGTCAGAATTTCAGTAATTATACTTTTTCTAATTTCATCAGTTCTCTCTTGTCCATTTTTGTGAAACCAGAACTGTCACATTTCCAACATCACAGAACTTACTAATAAATAATATCAAATACCAGTGACCATCACAATATGTACATGTGTGTACATATGTATGTATGTACATATACATACATACATATATATGCAAAAAGGAAAAGCATTTGTCATCTTTGGCAGAATAACCCAAGAATTCAGGTATTTTTATGAAAAGTTTTTTAATTTTTCCCCACTCCCACACCCATCTGTTGCAACAATGAAGAGACAATCAGGCAGATGTTGAATAAAAGTCTTATCTTTTTTCCTTTTTTTTTTCTCCTAATGGAAAATCAGTCCAGAACACTAGCCTTGAGAAGAGGAGAAAGGCAATGACAATTACACACACACACACACACACACACACACACACACACACACACACACAATTTAGTCCTACCTTAAAAAGTAGGGAAAAAAGCATTATATAACTAAGTGAAATGCTGTGTTGATCAAATGTCCAGACAATTCATACAATTTTTTGGGAGGGAAAATTTGATGATGAGGGGAAAAATTCAGGTAAATATCTTGCTTGGACAAAAGCAGACAAACATATCCCCAAATTAATCAAAGAGCATCAGCTTAAAATCATGTATTTAGAATGAGAAAATCTTAAAGTCTATGAAGTCCAAGCCCATCATTTTAGAGATGAAGATGGTAAGGAATAGAAATGTTAAATTCCATCACTTAGGGTCATATAAGACCCAATGGTATAGCATGAGTTAAAGCCTAGGGTTCACTGACACCAGACCTATGCCATATCAACTGCACCATATTGCCTTAACTATAGGAAGTCTCCCCATTGGAATTTTCCAATGGAAAACACTCTAGTCTTCCTTATGATGGGCAGGAATACTCACAAGTATACTAATGAGAAGACAGGAAGTAGAGGTAAACCTTTACATGTACATATTGCACTAAGCAGATATAGGTCATGTTTTCTTAGCTATACGGTGTCATGGATTTGGAGTTTGAGTACTGAAACTTTTTAAACTTATCTCTACTACTTACTATATCTTTGTTTTTGGAGAAGTCATTTATATTGAAATCAGTGCCCTTCAGTTCTAGTCCTGTGATTTTACAATCTTTTTCTTTCTCAGGGCCTCTGTTTCCTTTTCTAGAGAAATAGTAGTTTGGACTTAATGTTATGTCATATACTTTCTTATTCCAAAATCCAATGATTCCATGAAGAATAAGAAAGGAAAGAATTGTTAGGGAAGTGGTATAGTAGATAGATTGCCAGACCTAAAATCAAGAAAACTCATCTTCCTGAGATAAAATTTGACCTCATTTACTAGCTGTGTGACCCTGGGCAAGTCACTTTGTTCTGCTTGTCTCCGTTTCATCATCTGTAAAATAAGCTAGAGCAGGAATGGCAAACAATTTCAGTATTTTTTATAAGAACACCCCAAATGAGGTCACAAAGACTCAGATATGGCGGAAAATGATTGAACAAGGAGCCAAAATGGAGTACAAAGGCTTCAAGGGAAGAGAATGTTGCCACTGTCAGATATTGGAGAATTGGTCTGGTTGGTACATTCATACTGGATTCAGGCATTTGGAATTGATGATTCTAGTTCCTCTGCCCCATTATCCAAGCAAAGGGAATCCTGGGCACTAGAATGAAAATCAGAACTCTTACTGACCAGGGAATAAATGTATATAGCTACATATTAGTTTACCTTCTGAAATTCTGGATATTTCAGTACATTCTTCTATGTAATATGAATATATAGTTAGATCATCCACCTAAATTTCAAGACACTGAAGTGTCTCCAATTATCACAGGGGATGCTATGAAATTCTCAAAGAAATTTAATTCTATTGACTTTCATTCAAAGAAATCAATAAGTGTCATGCTGAGCTTTTAGCTTAGAAAGTGGAATGTGTCACAAGAATAAACAAATACTGAGCATTGGAAAAACCAAAGGGGGGAAGAATAGTAAGAATAGAAATAATTCACATTTTTATAGTGCTCAATGGCAGTGAACTTTTAACATGTGTTAGTACTATAATCAAATAATATGTACAGTGCTTTGCAACCTATACCACATAAGTGTTAGGTATGCTGATGATGATCTTAACATGAAAACTAATAATAAAAATGATGATTTCACTGAATTTTCATAATAAATAGGAAATACAAGAGAATTATAAAAACTCAGAATTGTCAGGAATCTTATTGGTCATTAATTCGAAGTATTTCAAGTTTATTGATTTGTGTTCAGTAGTATGGGACCCATTTTTGGCCATAATGTTCCTAAGTTAGAAAGGGACTTGGCTAGGTAGAACAAGATACTTAGGGAATCATAGAATATGCTAGATAATAATTGTTTGAGGCCACTGGAGATTTTTAGATTATGGTAGAAACCATAGGCTGGAACAGGACAGGTTTAAGTTTTTAATGAGCTAGTGTGAGAGAAAAGAACCAGACTGATCCCATAAGTTAGAACTAGGGACAGTAATTAAAACTCACAAAGAGGGAAGTTTATGCTTAATAAAAACAAAATATATAGTAACTGGGGTTAGACCAAAGTATAATGAGCAGCTTTAGGAATCAATAAGCTACCTTTAATGAGAAGACATAAAGAGTAGTTTAGATTACCTTTTTGTGGAGGAATATTGAGAATGCTCCATGATAGATAAGAAGGGCTGCCCTCTGGTATTACTTCTACTTGTGACAGCCTGTGCCTTTAATTCCAACAAGTATGCTTGCTTGAAAAGTCATATAATTAATATAAATATTATTATATCTATTTTATAGCTATGGAAATTGTTATCTAAAAAACTGATGTACCTTACCAAAATCCTTGAAATGGATTAGAATAAGAACCAAGAGATCAAAGCTGGATTCACTGACCCTGAATTCAGTGTTCTCATTATTAAAGCATATTGAAATAACTGCTATTGGATATGGTAATATTAATAATGCTTTTTGAAAATTGATTTAGAAATTTTCACAATGTATTTCAATGATTTTGTAATGCAGTATATCTGAAAAGACAAATAATTAGATATGAAGGCAAAACTGCTTGGATTTCAATTCCCCTTGATATATTTACTAGTTGTGTGACTTTGCACAAGTCACTTAACTTACCAAAGCTTTGGTTCTTTTATCTTTAAAAAAGGCATCACACTGGGGGCATCTGGGTAGCTCAGTGGATTGAGAGTCGGGCCTAGAGATGGGGGGTCCTAGGTTCAAATCTGGCCTCAGACACTTCCCAGCTGTGTGACCCTGGGCAAGTCACTTGACCCCCATTGCCCACCCTTACCACTCTTCCACCTAGGAGCCAATAAACAGAAGTTAAGGGTTTAAAAAAAAATGAAAAAAAAGGCATCACAACAACAATAGCAAAAACACTATGGATTTTACATTGATCTATAATGTTTGTAAATTGTTTTTCATACATTATTTCATTCTATCCCTACAACAAGACTCTGACATAGGTACTCTTCCTATTTTATACATCTATCACAGATGTTCTAAGAATCCAGTGAAATGTGTATAATATGCTTTGAAAATGGTAAGTAATGTAAACCTGAAACCATCAGTAAGTATTATCTTCAATGGGGATAAGTTAGAAGCCCTCCAAATAAGATCAGGAGTGAATCAAGGTTGCCCATTATCATCACTATTATTTAATATTGTATCAGGAATGTTAGCTTTAGCAATAAGAAAAGAAAAAGAAATGGAAGGAATTTAAAGTAGGGAATGAGGAAACTATCACCCTTTGCAGATGGTATGCTTAGAGAACTGAAAAAAAACTAGTTGAAATAATTAAAACTTTAGTAAAGTTGCAAGGCACAAAATAAATCTACATAAATCATCAGCATTTCTGCATATTACCAACAAAATTCAGCATCAAGAGATAAAAAGAGAAAATCCCTTCAAAATAACTTTAGATAACATAAAATACCCGAGAATCTACTTGCATGTCAAACAGTAGAATTATGTGAACACAATTGCAAAACAATTTTCACACAAATAAGGTCGGTTCTAAACATTAATTGTTCTAAAATATTAAATGCTTATGGGTAGATTGAGCTAACGTAACAAAAATGAAAATGCCACTAATATTAATTTCCATATTCAGTGCCATACCAATCAAACTACCAAATTTTTATTTTATAGTACTAGAAAAATAATAAAATTCATCTGGAAGAACAAAAGGTCAAGAATATCAAGGGAACTGATGAAAAAAATGTGAAGGAAGATGACTTAGCAATATCAAATCTCAAACTGTATTTTAAAGCATTAATCATCAAAACAATCTGTTACTGGCTAAGAAATAGAATCAAAGGAAGAGGTTAGATACACAATATTCAGGAATAAAAGATCTTAGAATCCTAGTGTTTGATAAGCCCAAAGATCTCAGCTTTTGGAATAAGAACTCAGTTTAACAACACCTACTGGAAAAGCTGGAAAACAGTATGGCAGAAACTAGATGTAGACTAATATTTCACACCTTTTACCAAGATAAGGTCAAAATGGATATATGATTTAGATATAAAGAGTGATATCAGTAAATCAAGGTAACATAGGATAGTTTCCCTGGCAGATCTTAAGAGAAGGAAAGGATTTAAGAACAAACCAGAGATTTACATTAAAAGATGTAAAATGAATAATTTTGATTATGTTAAATTAAAAAAAGTTTTATACAAATAAAATGAATGTAACCAAAATTAGAAGGGAAACAACTCAGGGGAGGGGAATTACAACAAATTTCCTGGATCAAGGTTTAATTTCTCAAATCTATAGAGAACTAAATGAAATTCATAAGAATGCAAACTATTCCTCAATTGTCAAGTAAGCAAAGGATATGAATAAGCAATTTTCAAATGATTAAATCAAATCTATCAATAATTATATGAAAAAAATGTTCTAAATCCCTCTTGATGAGATAAATGAAAATTAAAACAACTGTGAGGTCCTACTTAACACTTACCACATTGTTCAATATAGCATTAAAAGACATTGATAAATGTTGGAGGAACTGTTGAAAAATTGGGACACTAATCCATTATTGGTAGAATTGTAAATTGATACAGTCATTCTGGAGGGCAATTTGTACATATACCCAAAGGACTATAAAATTATACATCCTGTGGTCTTTTATTATCACTACTGCATCTGTACCTCAAGAGATAATAAAAAAAGGAGAAAGGACATACTTGTCCAAAAATATTTATAGCAGCTCTTTTGTGGTGAAAAAGCATTAGAATTTGAGGGGATGTCCATCAATTGGGGAATGGCTGAACAAATTGTGACATGTACTGGTGATTGTATTATATTGTGTTATAAGAAATAATAGGAAAGATAATTTCAGAAAAAGCTGGAAAGATCTGCTTGAACTGATGTAGAGCAAAATAAGCAGACCTGAAAGAACACTGTACAAATTAAAAACATTATACAACAATCAACTGTGAAACTTTGGCTACTTTCAGCAATGCAATGATGTGGGACAATTCTGGAAGATTTATGATGGGCAATATTATCCACTTCCAGAGAAAAAAAATGTTGGGTTGGACAGATGCCAATTAAAGCATACTATCTTTCATATCAATGTATTAATAATTTTATTTTGGGGTTTCAGCTTTGTATGAATGTGCACTTATGACAATGAACAATATCGAAGTATGTTTTGCAAGATGATAACATATATAGCCCAGATCAAATTGCTTACTCTCTCTGAGTTGGGGGGACAGAAGGATGGGAAGGAGATGGGATTTTATAATTTTGGATGTTGAAAATTATTATTATATGTAATAGAGAAACTAAAATATCTTTGAATTAAACAGTAAAAAAACAATTTCAAAAAATGCTTTGCAGACACTAAAGTGTAATATAAATATGAATCAGTCAGTCAATAAATATTAATTAGGTATATACTATGTATCCACACTGTGCTAAATGCTGGAGTTGCAAAAATAGGCAAAAGATGGAACCTAATATCAACTAATTAACAATGTAATAGGGGAGATAGCAAACAAATATATACAAATTATATACAAGTTAATGGGAAATTATCAACAGATGATATATACTAGCAATATGAAGGCCTGGAAAAGGCTTTTTTTTTAATTTTTTTAAACCCTTAACTTCTGTGTATTGACTTATTGGTGGAAGAGTGGTAAGGGTAGGCAATGGGGGTTAAGTGACTTGCCCAGGGTCACACAGCTGGGAAGTGTCTGAGGCTGGATTTGAAACTAGCACCTCCCGTCTCTAGGCCTGGCTCTCAATCCACTGAGCTACCCAGCTGCCCCCTGTAAAAGGCTTTTTGTAGAAGATGGGGTTTTAATTGAGACATAAGGAAAGCCTGATATATGGAGAAGAGGAGAAAGAATATTCCAGGCCTGGGGGGAAGAACAGTGCAAATTAATATTATTAAAAAGAATGGGAATCTGCAAGTCACAGCAGCAGCAAAATGGACTAGACATGGTTTTTTTCTGATATCTACAATCTGTCATATGTTTCCAAAATAGAAATTATGCAAAGATAAAGGAACTTAAACTGTTGCCAAAGTCTAGAACACCCAGAATCCAAAGAAAATTTTAAAAAACTCACAAAACCCCAGAATTCATCCTCACTGACCCCAAATTCACTCAGCACCATGTTACCTGAAGTGAGGTCAGATCATCAGACCCAACAAGATGACACGAGTTGATATTTCAACTTGCCCATGAATTATTTCTCCCTCTTTCCCATGTCAGAGACCCTAGCTTCAGGTTGTGGAAATTTTCTTAGGCTTTGACAGCCAGCTTGGCCATATCCCTTAAGGAACAAATGTCTGTGGGTTTTATCTACCTGTACTTGGGAAATTAGGCACTTACTGTTGGTGGCTAGAGAACTGTGAAATAGAGGGAGGCCACCAGAATAATATATGGTGCATGTGGAGAGCTATACAACAGTCCACAGAATGTGAAAGAAAGAAATAAGGATCCATTTTGGACCACTTCTGAGCACCCAAAGCCATGTGTGCTAGAGACCTAGGCTGATGAATCATAAATTGCCCAGAGATGCTTCAAGGTCCAGCCCCTGTGGAAACCATATACAAAGGGAAAGGAGTCAGGAAGTTAGTAATAAGGAAAAAA
This sequence comes from Gracilinanus agilis, assembly GCF_016433145.1. NCBI lineage: Eukaryota > Metazoa > Chordata > Mammalia > Didelphimorphia > Didelphidae > Gracilinanus > Gracilinanus agilis. The sequence continues at coordinate 21,319,280 of NC_058131.1, read as the reverse complement.
TGAAAGTGATGATTAGAAACTGAAAATACCAAATATTTGAAGGAAGAAGAAATCTGAAAATTCTTGAATATAAGTAGATAATTCAAAAGAAAAAAATTTTAACAATAGAACTATGGTCTCAAGATATAGTAAACAAATTCAAGTATCTATGAGTAAATGTTACAAAATGAAAGAAAATCATCATGTGGTGGACAAGTCAGTGTAGCTTGTGGAATTTGAGAACATCGAACTACAACACACATATCCTCTATGAATCTAGATCAGCACTTTCTCTACAACTTCTAGTCTTAAAAAAAAACCCTAAAATACTGAGAATGAAAATGAATTGTCCAGAATCACCTATGTAGTATATGTCAGAGACACAACTTGATTGTAAAATTGAGGCCAGTTCTCTATGTTCTATGACACATCACCTCAAGCAATTTTCAGTAATAAATAAAATTTAATTTGGTTGATTCTGCCAACCATTTAACAGCTAGTATAACAGTAACCTGTAATAACTATAAGAAAGAGATAATCAAACCAGCATTTAGAAATTCAAACAAGTGACACATGGATTCATTTATTTCTACCCTCTTAGTAATCAACTTGAACAGTCACATCTGAGCCTTTGCTTTTGGCTTTCTTCTATAATGAGGTAGGAAATATTTTGAACATTGCAACGTATTTAGATACCAATAAGTCATCCTCAGTAATACCCTAGGAAGTCTCCAATCACAGTATGAAGAATGAAAGTTGGGGAGAATGTGATGATGCCGCCCCAGCAGGCTGTTATTCCAAAACATGCAGATGTTTGCTTACAGGAAGCCACAGGAAGGTAAGACAGAATTATCAGAAGTTAACATTTCAGGAACGTGACAGGTGTTGTTATATTTTAAGAACTGGCAAGAGAAGTATCTTAGCAAAATTTAACTACTGTTTGGGAAAAAAAGACAGGTTTGATGAGAATGAATTTCTTTGTGTAGCTAAAACCAGCTTAATAAACTCAAAATTAAAACAAAAAACAGATAAGTTACATTTATCTCCATTACATTTAAACTCATACCCTTTGCAACCTTTTTCATCATTAACTATTCCCCTCATAGTCATCAAAACTTAGTCATCTTTAAGAAATAAGAGCAGAGTGGGAAGCTTAATGGTGGTTGTTATAACAGAGTCCTCTGATCCATGGTTTCATTTGCTGAGGTTTCAGTTATCCAAAGGTCATAAAGCTCAGAAAACCTGGCTGTAAAGTCATAGAAGTCTACTTGCTGCAGCAGTCTACCACCAGACAGTTTCTTTTGCTTCCACTTTAATTATTTTAGAACTTTTTTGTTTGTTTTTTGGTTCTTCTTTTTTTTTTTTTGGTGGGGGAGTGGAAGGCCATGGAACACAAATTTAAGAGTAGGAGTTAGAGAGAGTAGATAGATAGATAGATAGATAGATAGATAGATAGATAGATAGATAGATAGATAGATNTAGATAGATAGATAGATAGATAGATAGATAGATAGATAGATAGATAGATAGATAGATAGACAGACAGACAGACAGACAGACAAATAGATACAGATATATGTATATAGAGATAGACAGACAGACAGACAGATATGGGTCACTAGGTTTCCTTATACCTGCAGTTTTTGCCATCTACTTTAGGTCTTGGAAGGTATCATCTATGACTACAGAGCCCTACTATATTCATTGTAAAATAACGTGGGCAATTTAAATTGATTTATTTTGTATTGTACAATGTCTCATAACCTATACACACACAAACACAGACACATATCAATCATATGGTTCCAAGACATTTGCATTTTTCTCCATTCTGAGAAGAAATAAAATATTGAGTGATCAATAAGAGCTGGGATTTATAAATGCCAAATATTTCATATAGTTCATTCTGGTGAAGTTAGATGTATGAATTTATTGATTGAGAGAATTCCAACTAAGGAAACTCCTTCTTACCACTCAGATTGGTATTTACTCTGCAGTGGCGAGTTTTAGAGAGGTACCAGGGGAATACTAAGAAATTAAGTAAATTAACTAGTCATAGATTCATTTTATACAAGAGGCAAGGGCATTTTTTATAACTATTTAGTTACATTTACATATGTGACCTCATTAGATTTTTTTGAAGCATTATGTGGTAGACAGAAGAGGAAAATAACATTATGTTTCATGAATAAAAAACATAAACATATGAGTTAAAAGATTTGCTTAGGGTAATTTATCCAGAAACTGTCCACATTATTTTTGTTTATGTTTCTGGATTCTCACTCTTCTCCCATATTTACAGATTTTTTCTTTTTTTCTTTGATACATAACTACATTATGGTCTTTATCTTTTGTATTCATTACTTAGTTATATAATAAAAGCATAACCAAATGAATACATTTCCTTTCTCAAAAGACCTGTCCCCTGCATCTTATATCCCATTTCCTATGTCCCTATAGAAAAGAAAGGTTGTTCTATGAGTCATGAAATTTAACTGGTGCCAAGAGATTTCTGGAAAGAAAAAGAGAAGGTGGAAAATAGGTGTGAGAGTTTGGTCCAAATGAAATTACAATAGCAATTTCCACAATCACAGGAGTCTTTATTCCAGAGAGCCTGGGAAGAAAAAGAAAAGATATCTACTTTCAGCAGAACCCTATTTGGGAACAACTGGTGTTGTTGGCATGACCTTTGATCAACAGGAGAACTCCATTGAAGGTTTCAGGAGACATTAATTCCAGCTGCTGAAATAGAACAGAGATGATTCTAGGACATTTTTTCTTACTCATGGAAAAAGTTGATTCTGTTAATGGTTAAAATGGTTAAAATGTTTCCTCATAATAGGGCATGAACTTGGGCAAATATGTATCTCAAAATCTGTGGATGAATGAAAAGAAAGGAGAAATTCCCCCTTTTTAGGAATTAGAGGTGATATATGTTTTATTTTGTTACTTTTATATTGTTTTGCTTTTCTATTACTGCCTAATTATTTAGTCTCTTATATTTACACACTCCACTTCAAGGTAATTATCACTTTGAAGTTAATAGAGTAGTAAATGAACAATATGATCAAGTTGTCAATGAGAATTCAAAGAAGAGCAGAACTAAATGATTCCATCAATGGTGGGTAGCCACTGTTATATCTGTGCCTTCAAGATGCTGGAACAAAGCAAGAAGCAGGGAAGTCCTCCAGAACACCTAGTCATATCCCTTGTGTTGAACTTTGGGTAGAATATGGACAGAAATTATACTGAACAAGAGTGAATGGGTTGTATTAAATACTGCTAGATTAAACTTCAGAATGAATGAGATCACAAATCCATTTAAGATTTTTTTTAAACAGAAGCTTCCTCTATAGTTTAGTTGCACAACAGCAAATATATATGAACCCCAGAATGATATTTTAACTACTTTATTTCCAATATAGCTGTTCAACCAAGATGAGATTATTATATTAATCAGAATCGCCATTATATGGAATCTAAGGCCATGTGAAACAGAATCAAGAAGCATATAAATTTACTTATGTCACAAAATTATATTCTCTCTATTTCATAGAACAGCAGTTGGACTTCAACTATTTTCTTTTTTTGATTAATTTTTTTTTTATTTTTAGAAAATTTTTCCATGGTTACATAATTCATATTTTTACTTTACCCTTCACCCCCTTCAGCCCCCCAGCCCGCCATAGCCAACTCACATTTCCACTGGTTTTAACATGTGTGGTCAGTCAAGACTTGTTTACATATTATTGATAGTTACATTAGTGTGGTCCTTTCGGGTTTACATCTCCAATCATGTCCTCATCAAACCAAGTGTTCAAGCAGTTGCTTTTCTTCTGTTTCCCTTCCTGTAGTTCTCCCTCTGAATGTGGGTAGCATTCTTTCCATAAATAACTCAGAATTGTCTTGAGTCATTGCATTGCTGCCAGTACAGATGTCCATTACATTCAATTTTACCACAGTGTATCAGTCTCTGTGTACAAAGTTCTTCTGGCTCTGCTCCTTTCACTCTGCATCAATTCCTGGAGGTCTTTCCAGTTCACATAGAATTCCTCCAGTTTATTATTCCTTTGAGCACAATAGTATTCCATCACCAGCAGATACCATAGTTTGTTCAGCTATTCCCCAATTGAAGGGCATACCCTTGCTTTCGAGTTTTTTGCCGCCACAAAGAGTGCAGCTATAAATATTTTTGTGCAAGTCTGTTTATCTATGATCTCTTTGGGGTACAAACCCAGCAATGGTATGGCTGGATCAAAGGGCAGGCATTCTTTTATCACTCTTTGGGCATAGTTCCAAATTGTCATCCAGAATGGTTGGATCAATTCACAACTCCACCAGCAATGAATTAGTGTCCCAATTTTGGACATCACCTCCAACATTCATTACTCTCCCTTGCTATCATTTTAGCTAATCTGCTAGGTGTGAGGTAGTACCTCAGAGTTGTTTTCATTTGTATTTCTCTAATTATTAGAAATTTAGGACACTTTCTCATGTGCTTATTGATACTTTTGATTTCTTTATCTGAAAATTGCCTATTCACATCCCTTGACCATTTATCAATTGGGGAATGGCTTGATTTTTTTATACAATTGATTTAGTTCCTTGTATATTTGAATAATTACACCTCTGTCAGAATTTTTTGTTATAAAGATTTTTCCCCAGTTTATTGTTTCCCTTCTGATTTTTGGTTGCATTGCTTTTGTTTGTACAAAAACTTTTTAATTTAATATAATCAGAAATATTTATTTTACATTTTGTAATTTTTTCTAACTCTTGCTTGGTTTTAAAATCTTTCCTTTCCCAGAGATCTGACAAAATATTATTCTGTGTTCACTTAATTTACTTACATTTTCCTTCTTTATATTCAAGCCTTTCACCCATTCTGAACTTATCTTGATGTAGGGTGTGTGATACTGTTCTAAACCTAATCTCTCCCGTATTCTTTTCCAATTTTCCCAGCATTTTTTGTCAAATAGTGGATTTTTGTCCCAGAAGTTGGGCTCTTTGGGTTTATCATACAATGTTTTGCTGACATCACTTACCCCAAATCTATTCCACTGATCCTCCCTTCTATCTCTTAGCCAGTACCATATTCTTTTCATGACTGTTACTTTATAGTGTAGCTTAATATCTGGTACTGCTAAGCCACCTTCCTTCACATTTTTTTTCATTATTTCCCTTGATATTCTTGATCTTTTGTTATTCCAAATAAACTTTGTTATAGTTTTTTTTCTAATTTAGTAAAAAAGTTTTTTGGTAGTTTGATAGGTATGACACCAAATAAGTAAATTAATTTGGGTAGAATGGTCATTTTTATTATGTTAGCTCACCTACCCATGAGCTTTCAATGTTTTTCCAGTTGTTTAGATCTAGTTTTAATTGTTTGGAAAGTGTTTTTTAGTTATGTTCATATAATTCCTGTATTTGTTTTCATAGATAGACTCCTAAGTATTTTATATTGTGTAGGGTGATGTTAAATGGTGTTTCTCTTTCTACCTCTTGCTGCTGTGATGTGTTGGAAATATATAGAAATGTTGATGATTTATGTGCATTTATTTTGTGTCCTGCAACTTTGCTCAAGTTGTTGATTATTTCTACTAGCTTTTTAGTTGATTCTCTAGGATTTTTTAAGTAGACCATTATATCATCTGCAAAGAATGATAGCTTATTATCCTCATTGCCTATTTTGATACCTTCAATTTCTTTCTCTTCTCTAATTGCTACTGCTAGTGTTTCTAGTACAATGTTAAATAATAGAGGTGATAATGGGGATCCTTGTTTCACTCCTGATCTTATTGAGAAGGCTTCTAATTTATCCCCATTGCATATGATGCTTGTTGATGGCTTATGATATATACTGTTTCTTATTTTTAGGAAAGGTCCTTCTATTCATATACTTTCTAGTGTTTTCAGTAGGAATGGGTGCTGTATTTTGTCAAAGGCTTTTTCAGCATCTATTGAGATAATCATGTGGTTTTTGTTGGTTTGCTTGTTGATATGGTCAATTATGTGGATGGTTTTCCTAATGTTGAACCATCTTTGCATTCCTGGTATAAATCCCACCTGATCATGATGGATAACCCTCTTAATCACTTGCGGGAGTCTTTTTGCTAGTATTCTATTTAAGATTTTTGCATCTATGTTCATTAAGGAGATTGGTCTGTAATTTTCTTTCTCTATTTTTGATCTACTTGGCTTTGGAATCAGTACCATATTTGTGTCATAAAAGGAATTTGGTAAGACTCCTTCTTTGCTTATTATATCAAATAATTAGCATAGTAATAGGATTGATTGTCCTTTGAATGTTTGATAGAATTCACTTGTGAATCAGTCAGGTCATTGGGATTTTTTCTTAGGGAGTTCTTTGATGGCTTGTTCAATTTCTTTTTCTGATATTGGGTTATTTAAGTATTCTATTTCTTCTGCTGTTAATCCAGGCAATTTATATTTTTGCAAATATCCATCCATATCACCTAGATTGCTAAATGTATTGCCATATAATTGGTCAAAATAGTTTTTAATGATTGCCTTAATTTCCTCTTCATTAGAGGTGAAGTCTCCCTTTTCATCTCTGATACTGTTAATTTGGTTTTCTTTCCTTTTTTTATTAGATTGACCAGTACTTTGTCTATTTTATCTGTTTTTTCAAAATACCAGCTTCTAGTCTTATTTATTAATTCGATAGTTCTTTTACTTTTGATTTTATTAATTTCTCCTTTAATTTTTATTATCTCTAACTTAGTTTTCATCTGAGGATTTTAATGTGTTCATTTTCTAGATTTTTTAAGTTGCATGCCCAATTCATTAGCCTCTGCCCTCCCTAATTTGTTAATATATGCACTCAGTGATATAAATTTTCCCCTTAGAACTGTTTGGCTGCATCCCATAGGTTTGGGTAAGATGTCTCATCATTGCCATTGTCTTCAATGAAATTATTAATTGTTTCTGTGATTTCTTCTTTAGCTGGTTTTGGAAAATCATATTATTTAATTTCCAATTAATTTTTGGTTTACCTCTCTTTGTATTCTTACTAATAACTATTTTATTTCATTATGATCTGAGAAGGTTACATTTATATTTCTGCTTTCGTGCATTTGTTTGCCATGTTTCTATGCCCTATTAAATGGTCTATCTTTGTGAATTTTCCATGTGTTGCTGAAAATGTGTATTCATTTTTGTCCCTATTTATTTTTCTCCATATATCTATTAACTCTTCATTTTTCTAGGATTTCATTCACCTCTCTTATCTCTTTCTTATTTATTTTTTGATTTGATTTATCTAGATCTGATAGGGGAAGATTGAGGTCCCCCTCTAGTATGGTTTTGCTCTCTACTTCCTCCTTGAGCTCCACTAGCTTCTCCTTTAGAAATTTGGAAGCTATACCATTTGGTGCATACATATTGAGTACTGATATTTCTTCATTGTTTATATTGCCTTTTATTAGGATGTAGTTACCTTCCCTATCTCTTTTAACCTTATCTATGTTTACTTTGGCTCTATCAGAGATCATGATAGCCACCCCTGCCTTCTTTTTCTCATTTGAAGCCCAAAAAATTTTGCCCCATCCTCTCATTTTCACTTTATGTCTATCTGTCTGTCTCATGTGTGTTTCTTGTAGACAATATATAGTAGGATTTTGGTTTCTAATCCACTCTGCTATTTGCTTCTGTTTTATGGGAGATTTCATCCCATTCACATTCAGAATTAAAATTATCAACTGTGCATTCCCAGACATTTTGATTCTCTCTCCTAGTCCTGTCCTTTCTTCTTTCACTGTTTCCTTCTATACCAGTGTTTTGTTTTTCATCAGTTCCTATAATGCCCTCCCTTCTTGTACTTCCCTTTCTCCCCCCTCTCTTCTTATTCCCCTCTTATTGTTCTTTAAAGCCAAATGGAGCTCCCCCCAAGCCCTCTCTCTCCCTAGTATTGCTTCCTTCCCCACCAACCCGTTTGTTACCCTTCTACTTCTCTACAGGGTGTGAATCAATTATCTGCCCTTATGGATCTGATTGTTCTTCTCTAAGTTGATTTCAATGCACTTAAGTATTGAATATTTCCTCTCTCTAACCTCTTTACCCTTACAGTGTATTGGTATTTTTCCGTCTTGGTCCCAGGCACTTCTTTATGGAGTATAAATTTGTTCTTTTTTGTTTGTTTTCCTATTTTTCTTATTATTTTCTCCCCCCACCCAGTTTTGTACATATTTATACCTACCTACCTACCTACCTACATATATATATTTATATATTGCTTGATATTTCATCCCATACAATTTGTCCCTGTTCCCTCTATGTTAACTTCTTCTAGTTACCCTGTTGGTAATAATAATATTTAATATTTGCCAATACCTTCTTTTCTTCTTCGGATATAAATTGATTGAACTTGTTGTGTCCCTTAAAGAAAATATTTTTTCCCCTCCCCCATTCTCTTAATTACCTTATGTTGATTCTCTTGAGTTCTGCGTTTGGTCAGCAAACTCTCTGTTTAATTCTGATTTTTTTCATGATGAATGTTTGGAAGTCCTCAATTTTATTGAATGACCATACTTTCCCCTGCAATAATATAGTTGGTCTTGGTTATAGACCCAGTTCTCTTGCTTTCCAAAATATTGTCTTCCATGCCTTCCTGGTACTTCAATGTAAATGCAGCCAGATCCTGTGTTTTCCTAACTGTGGTTCCCTGATATCTGAATGACTTCTTTTTAGCAGCTTGTAATATTTTTTCCTTGGTCTGGTAGGTTTTGAATTTGGCTATAATATTCCTGGAAGTTGTTGTGGATTAAATGTAGGAGGTGATCTGTGGATACTGTCAATTTCCACTTTTCCCTCTTGTTCAAGAATTTCTGGGCAATTTTCTCTGATAATTTCTTGTAAAATATATCTAAACTTTTTCTTTTGTCATGATGTTCTGGTAAACCAATAATTTTTAAGTTGTCTCTTCTAGCTCTGTTCTCCAGATCTTTGGTTGAATCAATGAAGTATTTCATATCTTCCTCAAATTTTTTATTTTTTTTAAATTTTACTTAATATATTCTTGCTGTCTTGTGAAGTCATTTGCTTTTAGTTGTTGAGTTCTGTTTTTTAAAGACTGAATTTCATACCTGGCTTTTTGGTCATCTTTCTCTTTCTGGTCTGATTTTCTTTGTAGATAATGTTTTGCCTTCTTTGCTTCATTTTCAAGCTGGTCAATTCTGGCTTTTAAGATTTACTTTTCTTGTTTTTGTTCATGTATTTCCTTTTTCAAATTGTCTTCAGCCTCTCTTGATTGCTTTTTGAGTCCTGAAGTTCTTGAGTTAATTGAATTTTAAATTTCTGAGTTAATTGAACTTTGAGATCTTCCAAAGCCTGTGTCCAGTTTTCTGAAACTACTTCCCCTTCTTCTATTTCTGTTTCATTTGCTCTCTTTTCACTTCCTTGAAAGAAGCTGTCAATTTTCATTTCTTTTCTCTTTTTTCTGTCGCTTACTCATGTTTTTTCCCTTCATTGTTCTGCTAGTTTGAGCAGATGTATTTAATTATCTTTGATGAAAGATCTTCCCCCAGGGATAAAGGAGGATTGTAGTTACTTTCTCTGCCCTAGAAAAATTCTTTGTCTGTCCAATTGTTGGGATTAATCCTGTATTGATTGGATTAATCTGCCCTGAGGCTAAAATCTGGAGGGGAGGGAAAACAAGCAAACAAACAAACAAACAAACAAAAAACAAACATACAAACAAACAAACAAAAAAAACATAGGGGGGCAGGGAGTCCTTTCCCTGAACTGAGCTCTCCAGCAGTGGAATCCCCCTATGCTCTCAGCTGTGTTTTATCTGGTTTTCTGTCCTCTTGGAGCCCTGCTTTCTCTATCTCAGTATAAGGAAGCCAAGCTATCCGTGATCTGGGGTTTGGCTTTCTCTAAGCAGCAATCTTCTGGGTGTTTTTGCGGTGTTTTTCTGGTTTTCTCCTCCAGTCACCTCTCCAGTGCCTGTGTTTGACTCCCCGAGTCTAATGCCAGCAAAGTCCTCTCTCTGGACCAGTGCACCCACCAGACCTGAGATTTCCCAGGCCACTGGAGACTCCGTGCAGCATGTGGGGGAGGTGTCCTGGGATCCTGGATTCCCCTTCTATGCCCTCAGTTCAAGAATTGAAGCCTTTTTCTTGGTGTACTTCTTTAGTTATGCTACAGTAGCAGCTTTCTTCTTAAAGCGCATTGTTTTCTATCATGGTGTGTAAGTGTATGGAGGTTTTAAGATTCATTCCGTCTAAGCTGCTATCTTCCCAGAAACCTGGACTTCAACTATTTTCTCTAGACTTAGAAGCTACACTTTTGTATAGTATCTTCGTGTATCAGGTAAAAGCCTAGTGGTGATTATTTACTTCTCTGAAAAAATAAATAGAATTATGCATTCCATTTTTTTACATCCAAAATGGTCAGATGAGACAATGTCTGTAGACCTCTTCATATCCCTCCAGAAAGTCTAAGAACTTTGAAGTGTCATTCCCTCCCAAACTACATTGTACTAACCTAATTTACATCAATTCACATTTATTCTTTCTATATGTCCTGCATATGCTTTAAACATGTACTTGTCTCACTCATTTGAATTCAAGTTCCTGATGAAGATAGATTTTTAATTTATTTTTTTAATATACCCAGTACCTATCCCAGTACTGGGCACATAATAGGTATTTCATAAGCACATGTTGATTGATTGATTACCTAGCCCCATACCTGTTATAGAAATTATATCAGGTCACACTAGTTTGATAAGATAATATGAAATAGGATTGCAGGGAAATAATGGTTGATGAAAGCCCTCTTTCATATAAAATTCTTGGATTGGAGCCAGAGAATGGAGAGGTTTCCTAGAAGCCAGAGGCACTGCTAATAACTGATCCCTCCAAGTTCTGGCTTCAGTAGATCAGGTAGGATTTTGTTAGAGACTTTTGATCATAATAAAGCTAAAAATGTTTTGATCATTGACTACTTTTCTAGAAGGTATCATGGCACTCTTTTTACTCTGATACATTTAGCTTCATAGATGGTGTAGACATTTAAAAAAAAACATTTATTTATTTATTAACAATTACATGTTATAACAAATTTCCATACAAGTTTTCCCAAGTTATATGATCTCACTTATATCTCTCCCTTCCCTATAGTAATTCAATCTATATTATATGAGGGGCAGAGTCAATATGGCAGCTAAGAAGAATCAAAAATCCTTCCACACCAATGAAAAACGAAGAGCTTCAAGGGGGACAGAAAACCAAATCCAACAAGAAGACAGAGCTAAGCGACCTTCCTTCTCAATTCAACTTAAAAGTTACACAAAGAAGGCTGAATTCTTAGGTTTCAGGAAAAGAAAGAAGGTCACAAGACCCTTTTTCCTGAGACTCTGGAGCAGAGGTCGGCAACATATGGCTCTCGAGCCATATCTGGCTATTTTGAGGGCCAGATGGCTCTTTCTGCAGGAGCCATAAAGTCAATTTTTTTCAGGCGCTGATACAGGAGTGCGCACTGTTACAGGAGTGCACGGTGTTACAGGAGTGTGCACTGGGAGCACTGGGAGCACTATACAGTTCTCACAAAATTACGTTTTAAAAAATGTGGCATTTATGGCTCTCATGGCCAAAAAGGTTGCTGACCCCTGCTCTGGAGGTTGGTGCAATCTCAGAACAAGGAGTCCAAACAGGATGCAGTGCCTTGCTACCACAACTAGGCAAAGCTTTGAAGGAGGCAGCTAGAGGAGAGAAGAGAGGGGGACTGACTGGTTGCAACCTTCAGCCATCACATCTCCATCTTGGACCTCTGCTCTGAAAATTTTGACCTCAGGGCACATTAAGTTCTGTAGATCAGCTCAACTGGCTTAATCCAGTTTATCAATACTGCATAGAATAAGCCAACAGAAGGCAGAGGGGCTCAGTCTCAAGAAACTGGCAGAAAAACCAGAGAATAAAAGGTGCAAAGTAGGCAGAGAGCCATAGGTCTCTCCTGCTTGTTCCAACCTCTAAGATACACAGATAAAGTCAAATTCTTAAGTATAAGGGAAAGATCCAATACCCCTCCCCACCTACTGCATTGAGACCCCTGGTAGTAGGAATCCAGCTGACTGGGATCCCAGGATGAAGGCTGCAACCACTTCAGAATACTTTGGTATCATCATGGGAAATTCAGGGCTATGATAGGGCATCTGGTAGGGAGACAGCTGGCAGAAAGGAGTAGAGAGGAGGCCTGAGGGTAACTACCTTCATCCTGTAAACCTTAAATTTCACCTTCATTCTCTACTGGCAGCTGGGGAAGATCTGGCCTCAGGGTACTTTAATACAGCTGGTCAGCCCCATCAGCCTAATCAGCTGGGCAGAGAAGAAGTCCCATCAGGGCAGAAAATCCCAAACTCACACATACATCAAATAAACAGAGAAGCAAGAATACAGCCAATAAGGAAGGGGAAAGAAGAAAAAATATCAATAAACAATAGAAAAAGAAAAAAAAAAGAAATTACAATTGACAGCTTCTCTTCAGGTAATAAACAAAGAACAAATGAAACAGAGGAGGGCCAAGGTACACAAAACAAAATCTCAGGAACTCCATTGAATTGGATCCAGACTCTGGAAGAACTCAAAATATAATTCAAAAAAACAATTGAGAGGTTGAAGAAAATTAAGTAAAGAACTTAAAAAGCAAAATAGGTCATCTGGAAACAGAGGCACATGAAGTAAAACAAGACAATAGTGTATTAAAAGTCAAAATTGACCAGATTGAAAACAAGGCAAAGAAGGTCAAAGATAAAAACTATGATCTATGAAGAAAAGTAGATCAAAAGAAAAAGGAGATTCAAAATGTCAGGGATAAAATTCAGTCTTTAAACAATTAAATTGCACAATAATAAGTGAATGACTTCACAAGAGAACAAGAATCTATAAAACATAATCAAAAGAATGAAAAATTGAGGACAATATTAAAAACATCATGATAAAACAATCTATATTATAAATGTATTATGATGTAAAATATTTCAATACTGCTTATTTGTGTCAATAATGTTATAAGACAATATAAGACCATAAGACCATGACCATAAATCCAAATAAACAATTGAAAAATCATATACTTTGATATGACACATTCTTTGTCACAAATTCCTCATTTATTTTCCTGGATCATTGTATAACCCATAATAGCTAAATCTATCAATTAATCATTCCACAATATATCATTGTTTCTGTATACAATTTTTTCCTGGTTCTGCTTATTTCATTCTGCATAAATTTATGTAGTTCTTTCTTGATCTTTCTGAAATCATCCTGTTCATCATTTCTTAGAGCACAATAGTATTCCATCACCATCATATACCACAATTTTTTCAACTATTCCTCAATTTATGGATAGTTCTTTGACAACACAAAAAGAGCAACTATAAATACTTTGTACAAGTAGGTTCTCCCCAACCCCTTTTTTATCTCCCCAAAATATAGAACTATTAGTAGTATTACTGGATTAAAGGGTATATGCATTTTGAGAGGAGGAAGGAATAATTCCAATTTTTCCTGCAGAATTTCATTTCAGAATTCTACTAGTCATGCATCAATATCCCCCAATTTTGGTACATCCCCTCCAACATTTGTCATTTTTCCTTATTGTCATATTAACCAATCTGATAGGTGTTAGATGGTAGCTCAGATTCTTTTTAATTTGCATTCCTTGAATCAAAAGCAATTTAGAACATTTTTTTCCCATACGCTTATTGGTAATTTTGTTTTCTTCATCTGAAAACTCCCTCTTCATATTCTTTGACCATTTGTTAATTGGGAGATGGGTTATATTCTTATAAAATTGATTTAATTCTTTATATATTTGAGAATAGAATCCTTTATAAGAGAAATTTGATGTAAAAATTTCCCCCAATTTGATATTTCCCTTCTAATATTGGTTTCATTGGTTTTGTTTGTACATTTTTTTAGTTTAATATGATCAAAATTATTCACTTTATATCTTTTAATGTATTCTATTTCTTCTTTGATTGTAAATTCTTCCCTCCTCCATATATCTAATAGGTGAAATATCCTACATTCCCCTAATTTATTTATAATATCACCCTCTGTTCTAAATGATATATCCATTTTGGCTTTAACTTGGTATAGAGTGTGAGATGTTGATCTATACCTAAATTTTGACAAACTCTTTTCCAATTTTTCCAGCAATTTTTATCAAATATAGAGTTCTTATCCCCAAAACCCTTACCACTCCTGGGCTAAGGACGGTCCCTAGCCTGGATGAAAAAGGAGGAGGGTTGGGCGTGGGGCTAGCAACCCCACCCTGTAAAAAAAAACTACATCTGCTAAAGAAACTGCAACCTAAAGTAGGGGCAGCTGGGCTAGCTCAGTAGATTGAGAGCCAGGCCTAGAAACGAAAGGTCCTAGGTTCAAATCTGGGCTCAGACACTTCCCAGCTGGGTGACCCTGAGCAACCCATTGCCTACTGGTTGTGGCCCTATGCTCCTAGAAAGGAGTCCCAGGATAAAAAAAAAATAATCCCCAAAACTAGGATCTTTGGGTTTATCAAACGCCAGATTGCTGAGTTCATTTGATTCTAATGTATTCCATTGATCTACCCTTCAATTTCTTAGCCAGTACCAGATTATTTTGATGATTACTGCCTTATAGAATAGTTTAAGATCAATCACCACTTTTATTTCATTACTTCCCTTGATATTCTGAACCATTTGATCTTCTAGATGAATTTTGCTGCTATTTTTTTCCAGTTCTACAAAATATTTTTTGGTCATTTGATATGACACTGAATAAGAAAACTGTTTTAAGTAAAACTTTCACTTTTTTATTATATTAGGTCTGCCTAACCATGAGGATTTATTGTTCTTCTAAATGTTTAGATCTAATTATTTCTGCAGCAATTCTTTTGTAATTATCTTGGCAAATAGATCCCCAAGTATTTTATATTGTCTAGTGATTTCATTTTTTAATTAATTTTATTTTAATATTTTTCCATGTTTAAATGATTTATTTTCTTTCCCTCCCCCCTCCAAGAGCTGACAAACAATTCCACTTGGTTGTAAAAATATTATCACTTGATACTTATTTCCATATCATTCATTTTTGGAATAGAGTAATCTTTTAAAGATTAAACACCAAATCACATACCTATACATAAATGTCATAAGTGATGTCATATGTCTATCTTTTGCATTTTTACTCCCATAGTTCTTTCTCTCACAGGGGTTAACATTCTTTCACATAAGTCTTTCAGGGAGTGTCCTGGCTTGTTGCATTGCTACTAGTAGCAAAGTCCAATACATTAGATTGTTCCATAATGTTTTAGTTTCTGTGTACAATATTCTCCTGGTTCTGGCCATTTCACTCTGCATCATTTCATTGAGGTTCTCCCAGGTCATATAGAAACCTTCCAGATTATCATTCTTTAAACCACATGATATTCCATCACTGTCATATACCACCATTTGTTCAGCCATTCCTCAATTGAGGGGCAACACTTCATTTTCCACTTTTTTTTGCCACTACAAAGAATGCATCTATGAACATTTTTGTACAAGTATTTTTCCTTATAATCTTTTTGGGTACAAACCTAAACCTAGTAGTTGTATTGCTGGATGAAAGGATATGCACTCTTTTAAATCCCTTGGTGCATAATTCAAAATGGCCTTTCAGAATGCCTGGATTAATTCACAACTCTACCAGCAGTGCATTAGCACCCTGATTTTGTCACAACCCTTCCAGCATTTATTATTTTCCTTTACTATCACATTGGACAATCTGATATGTGTGAGGTGGACCCTCAGTGTTGTTTTAATTTTCATTTCTCTAATTATGAGAGATTTACTAGTCTTTTTCATGTGCTTATGGATAGTTGTGGTTTATTTGGCGGAAAATTGCCTATTCATGTCCCTTGACCATTTTTCAATAGGTAATTGATACAAACTATTTGACATAATAGGCAAAGAAGGAGTTCTACCAAACTCCTTTTATGATACAAATATGATACTGATCCCAGAGCCAGGTAGATCAAAAACAGAGAAAGAAATCTACAGACCAATCTCCTTAATGAACATAGATGCAAAAATCTTAAACAGAATACTAGCAAAAAGACTCCAGCAAGTGATCATGAGGGTTATTCATTATGATCAGGTGGGATTTATACCAGGAATGCAAGGATGATTTAACATCAGGAAAACCATTCACATAATTGACCATATCAAAAAGCAAACCAAAAAAAAAAACAAAAAAACAAAAAAACAACACATGATTATCTCAAGAGATGCTGAAAAAGCCTTTGAGAGAATACAACATTCATTCCTATTGAAAACACTAGAAAGTAAAGGAATAGAAAGACCTTTCAAAAAAATAATTAACAGTATATATTTAAAACCATCAGCAAGCATCATATGCAATGGGTATAAATTAGAATCCTTCTCAATAAGAAAAGGAGTGAAAAAAAGATGCCCATTATCACCACTATTATTTAACATTGTACTAGAAACACTAGCAGTAGCAATTAAAGAAGAAAAAGAAATTGAAGGTATCAAAATAGACAATGAGGAGACTAAGCTTTCACTCTTTGCAGATGATATAATGGTCTACTTAAAAAATCCTAGGGAATATTACAACTAAAAATGATAAAGACATATAGTATAAGAGAAAAGCTTATTTTAATAGTCATGGCCTTGTTGGTGAAATATCTATGACCGCACTTTGACTACCTTTAAATTTACCACTGTTACCCATCCCCTCTCTCACAGGCCAGCCTGCTCCTCAGGAAAACCAAGAAAGCTTCTCTAGGCCCTCCTAATTTAAACTGCCCTCTGCGTGGGGGTGCGATGTCCCCATACCCAAAAACCGGAAACTTGAAACCCATTGGAATCATGGAAAATGTAGTCTCAAAGTCCCCACGTGTCCATAGGAAATTTGGAACATACTTTTAAATGGCATCTCCCCAATTCCAAACACGCAAGAATCAACTAAAAAGCTAGTAGAAATAATCAACAACATTAGAAAAGTTGCAGGATACAAAATAAATGCACATAAATCATCAGCATTTCTATATATTTCCAACACATCACAGCAGCAAGAGGTAGAAAGAGAAATACCATTTAAAATCACCCTACACAATATAAAATACATAGGAGTCTATCTACCAAAACAAACACAGGAATTATAGGAAAACAACTACAAAATACTTTCCAAGCATTAAAACTAGATCTAAAAAAACTGGAAAAACATTGATTGCTCATGGGTAGGATGAGCTAACATAATAAAAATGACGATTCTACCCAAAGTAATTTACCTATTTAGCACCATACCTATTAAACTACCAAAAATGTTTTACTGAATTAGAAAAAAAAACTATAACAAAGATCATTTGCAAGAACAAAGAATCAAGAATATCAAGGGAAATAAAGAAAAAAAAATGTGAAGGAAAGTGGCCTAGTAGTACCAGTTATTAAACTATACTATAAAGCTGTGGTCATCAAAACAATATGGTACTGGCTAAGAGACAGAAAGGAGGATCAGTGGAATAGACTTGGGGTAAGTGATGTCAGCAAGACAGTGTATGATAAACCCAAAGAGCCCAACTTTTGGGACAAAAATCCACTATTTGACAAAAACTGCTGGGAAAATTGGAAAACAATATGGGATAGATTAGTTTTAGATCAACATCTCACAGCCTACACTAAGATAAATTCAGAATGGGTGAATCACTTGAATATAAAGAGGGAAACTATAAAATAAATTAAGTGAACATAGAACAGTATACTTGTCAGACATCTGAGAAAGGAATGATTTTAAAACCAAGTAAGAGTTAGAGAAAATTACAAAATGTAAAATAAGTGATTTTGATTATATTAAATTAAAAAGCTTTTGTACAACCAAAATCAGAAGGGAAACAACAAATTGGGAAAAAATCTTTATAACAAAAAACTCTGACGGGGTCTAATTACTCAAATATACAAGGAGTTAAATAAATTGTATAAGAAATCAAGCCATTCCCCAATTGATAAATGGGCAAAGGACATGAATAGGCAATTTTCAGATAAAGAAATCAAAAAGTATCAATAAGCACATGAGAAAGTGTTCTGAATCTCTAATAATTAGAGAAATGCAAATCAAAACAACCCTGAGGTATCACATCACACTTAGCAGATTGGTTAAAATGATAGCAGGGGAGAGTAATGAATGTTGGAGGGGATTTGGCAAAATTGGGACATTAATGCATTGCTGGTGGAGTTATGAATTGATCCAACCATTTTGCATGGCAATTTGGAACTATGCTCAAAGGGCTATAAAAGATTGCCTGCCCTTTGATTCAGCATACCATTGTTGCGTTTGTATCCCAAAGAGATCATAAACATACTTATACAAAAATATTATAGCCCTGATTTTCATGGTGGCAAAAACCTGGAAAGCAAGGGTATGTCCTTCAATTGGAGAATGGCAGAAGAAATTATGGCATCTGCTGGTGATGGAATACTATTGTGCTCAAAAGAATAATAAACAGTAGGAATTCCATGTGAACTGGAAAGACCTCGAGGAACTGATGCAGAATAAAAGGAGCAGAGCCAGAAGAACATTGTACACAGAGACTGATACACTGTGGTAGAATCAAATGTAAGTGACTTTTGTACTAGCAGAAAAGCAATGACAGAGGACAATTCTGAGAGATTTATGGAAAAGAATGCTGCCTACTTTCAGAGGAAGAACTACAAGAGGGGAAACACAGAAGCAAAACAACTGCTTTAACACATGGGTTTATGAGGACATGATTGGGCACGTAGACTCGAAATGACCACATCAATGCAACTATCAACAATTTGGAAATAGGTGTTGATTGATGACACATGTGAAAACCAGTGGAAATGCGTGTTGGCTATGTGGGGGTCGGGCAGGGGTGGTGAAGGGGGAAGTAAGAAAATGAATCATGTAACTAAGGATAACTTTTCTTAAAAATAAATATTATTAAATTAAAAAAATAAATAAAATTAAAAGGGGGAAAGGAAATGCTCATCTGACAGTCTGATTCTAAGGCAACTCTTTCAAAGTTTCATTGTATTGTATCCTACTCATTGTATTCGTCAGATTAGGAATAACATAGAGGGGCTGGCTAGAACATTTCAGGGGGCCAAATCTGGCTGGCAGGCCATAGTTTTCCCAACACTAATCTATAGTTTTCCTTCTTTGTTTTTTGATCTTCCTGGCTTGGGAATCAGTACCATATATTTCCCAAAAATGTATTTGGTAACACTCATTCTTTGCCTATTTTGTCAAATAGTTTGTAGAATATTGGGACTAATTGATCTTTAAATGCTTCCTAGTATTCACTTTTAGATGCGGAGTGAAATGAGAAGAACCAGGAGAACAATGTACACAGACTGAAAAATTGTGGCACAATCATATGCAATGGGAATCTTTACAAATAACAATGCAATGATCCAGGACAATCAGCAGGGACTTAGGAGTAACAATTCTATCTATGTTAAGAGAAAGACTTGTGCGAAAAGAAACTCAGAAGAGAAAGGTAATGTATCATTTTTACATAGAGGTAGAATGAGGGATTTTGTTTTTGAAAGATTGCTCTATTACAAAAATGAATGACATGAAAATAGGTATTGACTGATAATACATGAAAACCCAATGGAATTACTTGATGACTCCAGGAGGGGAGGGGGAAGGGAAAGGAGAGAAAAAGGACCATGGAAAAATACTGATAAATAAAGAAACAAATAAATAATAAATGAATATATAGATAAATAAATAATAAAAATATAGATGGATAAATAATCAAATAAATAAATTAATTAATGCATGAATAAATAGATGACTAACAAGATGAACAAATGTATAGATAGATAGATAGATAGACAGACAGACAGACAGACAGACAGACGATAGATAGATAGATAGATAGATAGATAGATAGATAGAAAGTTTGACAGTCAGAAACATACATACTTTTAAAAAAACCCAGTCTTTTAAAAAAGACTAGGAAATGAAGCCAGCCATCTGCCCATAGCCTTGATTTCCATTATTGCCATGGGGCTAGCAGGATAGTGGAGGGCATATGGCCTCCCCAAGATTATCTGGTGAAGGTTCATAAGGCACAGAAATGGAGGAGCATTGAGAAATGGGCCACAGATGAAAGCATCCAGGTCCAAGTTCTTAGAGTCAAAAAAGAGCTCTGAAGGTGTCTGGGTTTCCAGGATGGAATCTCAGGGCCTGGGGATAACCTCCTCTTTGGGTTAACCAGTGTCCTCTTGTAGGTCAGGCCAGTTGAATTGGATTTGGTCACAATATCCTTCTGGACCCTAATGGTTCAGATGCTAGGGGTTTCCTTTGAGAAATGTTGGGCTCAGTTGTCCTACTACAAGTCTGGCCAATCAACTTCCTGGGCCCCTCCCATGAGGTACTTCACACTCCAATGACCCTAGAGTACAATATGGGTAGCATGGGGGAGGGGCAAGACCTGAAGGAGACTCCAGCCTCAGAAGGAGTTGACCTTTGAGAGCTTCCTCTGTTTCCCTCTTTTTCCTGAGGGATGAAGAAGAAAATCCTCTTTGGATCCATCTCCCAGTCTTGCTGTAAGGATGGTATCCTTGAGGGCTACTTAACAGAGGGCATGGCTTGTGGTAAAAACTCTTTCCATCTCATCTACTT
>NC_058131.1:21255587-21268894 GCF_016433145.1 Gracilinanus agilis | reverse complement strand
GAAGGAAGGAAGGAAGGAAGGAAGGAAGGAAGGAAGGAAGGAAGGAAGGAAAAAAAAGAAAAGACAACCAGGTCTCCCTAACTTAAAAAATGCTTCTAAACTCCCTTGAATTCAATACCCAACCAAGATTCAAGTGAAGTGGTCAGAGGTCCAGAGAAGGGAGAGTGAGATTGATCTCCAGCTCAAGTTCAGTAAGAGTCTGGTTTCTAAGAATATGTAACTGCTCAGCTCCCCTCTCTTTATAAAGGCAATGATGTCACTCCTACTTAGGCTTTCTGATTGGACAGCTTCAGTTGCAAATCCTGGCTTCCAGACACCTCACCTGCCAGTCTGGGACTACCAACAGTCCCTTCCAATAGTCATATGGATTCCTGGCTGGCATCCTGAATGAATGTGCATGTAAGGTAAGGGTTACATTTTTGTATTAATTTCACACACTTTGATACTTAGAGAGTCGGAAGAGTTAGGCATTTGGAGTTCTGTGATTTTCCCAATGTCACATAGCTAGGGAGTGCCTGAGTCCATATTTTTGCCTAGAACCTCTCATCTTCAGGCTGGCCTCTCTCTCCACTGAGTTACCTAGCTGATCCCATTCCATAAATGTTTAATTGCATTCTATGGGCAAGGAATTAGACTAGAATTACAAAGACACTAATGAAATAGTTCATGACCTTCATGGATTTATCATTGAATAGGAGAGGGCATAAATAGGTGGATGAAGTCCCCCAAAATCTGATAATGGCTAAAGAGGTTCAAGCAAAATATACTAGGAAAATGAGTGAGGATACTTTACTCTGAGGGTATGAAGGATAGATTTATAGAATATATTTGTAGCTGGAAGTCTATTCTGTTTTTCAACTCAGCAAACACATCTTATTCTGCTGTATTACACTTTGCTATTCATTCACCATTATCCACCCTCTATAATCTATGATTTTTTAACTCTAAACTCAACAATTTTATTCCTATACATTCAAATCTTTCTAAATAGAAAACTCTATCATCATGCTTCTTCACTACCATAACCTCAGATATCCTCCCCTTAAAGAGACTTTTTGGTTACCAGGAGTTATAAGGAAAAGTTGAGTTAAGGAAGAAAGTGTGTAAGTTTGCAGAGGGCAGAGTCATGGGCAGCAAAGTAAAAGATTCTGGAATTTTGCAGGGGAAAGCTAATCTGTTAGTAAGAGATAGCTGGGGCTTGATCTGTGTCCTTTTTCTGGTTTTGACCTGGAGAGACAGGCTATTTCCCTGTGGTTGTTTTCTACCTTATCTTCTCATCCTACCTGCTGCTCTGTTATTCTGCTTCTCTGCTGGCTGATTGATATCTGCTCAGTTCCTGGTAATCCTGAACCATCTGGCATCCAATTGTGAGACCAGGCCTAGATTCTTTTGGATCTTGGACCTTATTTGGGCCCTACCAGACTAACACAGACCCTTTCCTTAAAATCAGCAAAAGGGGGGTTTAGTGTTAGTTTAATGAAGAACAGGAATTGGGATTTTAGATAGTGAAGAGAGGAGTAGAGTAGGAAAATCACTCTGAAGTCATCTATGTGAAGAGATATTTAGATCTGTGGTTTTAGGTAGTTGGCATTAGATTAGGATTAACCAAACTTCCCTTTTCACCTTCCCTTGTTAATAAATCCAACATCCATCCCTGATGCATACTGCTCTGTATTTGTTAACTCAGGACAGGTTTTACCTGGACTGAATCTGTTAACCCACCATTAACCTAATCACATTGGCCCAGTTTAATCCATTCCCAAAATCCCTTATCACCTAGAATCCATTGCTACCTGATGATGATATATTTAGCCCCAACTATCTTTCTATTACTCCTTTATGTGATAGTTCCACTGCATTGGAATGTAAATTTGAGGGAAGGGGCTGTATTGTTTGCTAATATGTATGCCTCCAATATTTAACAATATGATTTTCTCAGACTTAGAACTTAAATAATCTGTCTTCCACTTTTCCTTTTCATAAGAATTCTATATGTAGGAAGGCAATTTTTTTTAAATTGAAAATACATTTGTGGGAAATTCCAGGAATCTCTTTGTGTTTTTAGAATTTCATTTTTACCTTGAGGGATTTTACACTTTAGTATCCTACCTATTCTTTTTTCAGTCCTTTGAAATATTCTCTCCTAAAATCCAGGGCTCTTTGCAGTCTATGCAGGAATTTTCTATCCTCTATCAAATATCCTCAAATAGAATAACCAATTCACCCTAATGTCCCCATCATTTCCATTTCAACAACTGGTTTCTTTCCATTGATCAGAATTTGGTAGAAAGTAGCAAGGCTCTCTTCATTTTGCCAACCTTTTGTGGGATGAAAATATTAAAGTCAGCCAAGAATGTGTTTGTTCCTCTTATTTTGGCAGCATTCCTGAAATCATAACTAGATAATATATAGTTTCTATCTTGACCATGGCATCCTTCCTTTCCCATTTTGATGTTTCCTTTCAGTTCTCTCCTATTTCTTCTTTCTGGATAGGTGATAGTCCTACAATATTGATTTTTTTATCTTCTCTCTATTGATGTATTTTTCCCTCATTCCTCTACCCACCTCATATTCTGATTCCTGCAAATTCTCACAAATATATTTTCAATTAAAAAAATTCTACTTTCCTATATGCAGACAAATTTGATGAGTCCTAAGATTCAGTATTACCAATGAGAACAAATTAATTTCATTTTCTTACAATATAAAATTGACTTTGTTGTGAATACTTGATGTATTTTTCTTTACTTATTTGAGGTCATTGTTATAATTGCTTAATATTTCCTAGGATGATTTGATTTCTGTGACTACTTTCACATTATATTATACATCTATGCAATATGTATAATTTTTCCTATATTATAAATATTTTTATATTACATACAGAGGTTCATATGTGTAAACAAACTTCTCTCTCCTTTCATTTTCAACCTAAAGTCCCTTTAAGGTGTGGCTCATTGGCAGTCTGGAGAAAAAAGAAAGGATAATTTTAGTGAACTCAATATCAATCTGAGTCATCCATGTGCAATATTATTAGTCATATCATATGATAGGAACCTTATTACAACTTTTACTCTCACAATTGTCATATTCCAAATCATTTCTCCCTCAGGGTCATAGAGGTGCTTTACTAGGGACAAGAGAATCCTTTCAGACTGTTCTGTCCAATATCAAATGATACAATAGCAACAGTTTCTCCTTATGCCCTTAATAAGCTCTGGTTATTAATGCCCAAGTATAATTTAGTAAATTTACTTCAATTAACTTATAGTGAGGAATATTTACCAGGAAGATATAGTGAGAAGAACTGTACAAAGAGTTTTCCTTTCCACATGGGGACATACTCTGCCCTATTATCTAAAAGTTTGGGGTGGAGAATGGGTTAAAGCTTAAAGCAGTTTCTTCAAAGCATTTCGCTGAATTAATCTGTGAATATTTCTATGAAATAGTTCCTCAGAGTTCCCCAGCATTACATGGGTACCAGGGTTTTTAACAAACTATGACTTAGATTCCTGTCTCTGGAGTTGCAATTGCTTACACTCCTGACCTTTCAAACACTACAAGCTGTGGAGATCTCTTCATCATCTCTGATAATCTGATAAGGACAGTTTAGTTGATAAGGAAATAAGGACTGGACAAGAGAGTTGTCTTTTACCTCATGCTTCCAGCTCTGGCTCCAGGAGCATGGAGTTTATTATATATATTTCAAGATTCATTTCACACAAAAGAACCCGCCTGAAATTTTGCAGGTGCGCAGAAGTTACAAATTATGTCACATCAAAACACAAAATATTGGCTTTAGAATAGACCAAGGCCAAGGCTGAATTTTGACTGGCTTCTTATCAGGAAGCCAAGTTGGGGAGTATCCCTCTTAGGGTCAAATTGTCCCTGCTAAGATTTTGGCCTTGCCTATACCAGGCAGCAGCATTCCTGGTCAAAGGGGAACAGTGTTAAACCTTTAAATTCAGGTTTGCTAGGAACTTAAAGCTTTTCAATAAGGCTACAATACTTTTCAACAAGAAATCACAAGGATCACAAAAGGGGTCAAAAGAGGAGTCTCAGATTTTTATCTATTCTCTTATTGGCTTCCCACAACAAGCCCTTAGCCATCCACAATACTCTTTCACCCAAGAGCAAGAAAGAATTGATACAACTACACATTCATGCTCTCATGCTCTGGCCACATTGTTGTAGTTCAACTGGGAGAAAAGACAGCTAGAAGTCAGAACTTATTGCTGCTACTGTTAATATATCTAACAGCAACAGCACCATCCTATGTTTGAAACTTCATGTTAGTTCCAGGAAAGGGATGATTCAAGAACCATCTCCAATCAGAAGCTTACCTTATCCTTGCTTCTTCATTTGAACATCACCACATAGGAAAGAGAAAATGTATTGGCTGGTTATTTCATTTTGAAGACATTCTCACTTTTAGCTCAGTAGCCAACTGGGGGTTCCTCTTTTTCACATGATATGGAGTCATACATATTCATTCAGAGTACCTACACTTGTTCTGAATCAGGGAATATAAGCCTTCAATTACAATGATTTCACATTTCTAAAAGTCTCCCCACCCTTTGACAGCAAACAAAGAACATTTCTCATATTTGAAAAATGGAGCTCCATTTATCCATCCTTTATTAAATATGTGATATGACAATTTTAAAACAATGGATGGATTTATCATGTGTCTGTTCTAATACTCAGCTTCATTCCCAACCTGTTGCATTATTCTAACTTTTAGAAAATAAATTTTAATACCCCAGTTCTATTTAACCATTTAACATTCAATTCACTTCTATAATTATGTATTTGATTTAAAGTTATAGCAAGGAAAAAATAGAGATATTTCTTCATTAATATTTTTGGACCATACTTTTCCCATTACACATAGGGCTCTGGGGATAATAGGCTCACAATTAGAACAATTTCTACAAGACTTAGTTTCACCAAAATCAAGTCCAAATATGACACTAATACCTGATTGGTCCTTGTTTCAGCTACAAGTGTGCTGGGTCCCTGAGGTCCCTGCTGTGAAAGAAATCATTGAAATATATATATTACCTAGTATGGACTCCTGAACTAAGCTAATCCTAAACTATCCCTGATGACTTGACATTTGTTAATTCATTTTCTTGAAGTTTTGAATTTCACAAGATTGGAGCCTCCAATCTAATTTTCTTCTAAAATGATAGTGTGATAATGAGATTAAATCTACCCTGCCCATCTTTAGATTTAATCACCCAAAGTGAAAGCATCTCTACTTAATTCACAAGTTGGGAGGTCTGTAACCCATGTGTGCTAGCGTGACAAATCAGAATTCACTGACTGCCTACTGGGCAGTCCTAAGAAAAGCATCTGTTGTGATTGGACACGTAAACTAAGAGGGAGGCACAGGAAGTGAGGCAAAAGAGGCCCCTTTAAAAAGAGACCTTAGTAAGCTGGACTCTCTCTTCTGGTTCATAAGTGGGACTTGAAGGAGGCTTCTGTTTCATGACCTGGACTTGGGACACTGAGACCTTGGTGAGACTGTTCTTAAATCTCACTTTTAGAACTACACATGGTGAGTGAAGAAGGCTGACTCCTTTAACCTCACAGGAGGTACTAGCCTCCAGGAGGCTCCCTTGATTGAGAGAAGCCCTTGTGGCTAAAACCCTTGCTAATTGACTTTTAGACTCTGACTGGGCCTCTGGAGCCCTGCCAGAGTAAAGCCCAGACTTGATTATAAATCTCTATTCTACCCTCTTCTCATCTCTCTACTTCCACCCTCTCCTATATTTGTAAATAAACTTCCATAAAAGTCATTTTAACTTGAGGTTATTCTTAATTGGGGATTGATAATTTTTCAATCCCCTGGCAACCAACCTTTTAATATTTACCCAATAAAAACCTCTTTTTACCTCTTATATTAAAAGTCATGGTAGAGCAAAGGATTGAGGCCCATTGTGATAGGGCCCATGTAGACATTGAAGGCAAATGCCAGAGATCTTCCTCTTCAAAATTCTATCTTTCAATGTGTGTCATCAACTATAGAGAGTCAAAGTCAATAAGATATCCAGCCATGAGCAAAAATCAAGAAAGGACTAGGTTCTGATTGATTAGTAGTTTTTTGTGTGTATGTGTTTTTGATTTTTTTTTTAATGTCACTTAGAGTTCTGGTTATAGAGTCAATCCATGAAGTTCCTAGTTGGCACATAGTAGACTGGAACTATTTAAAGATCTATATATGCTCCAAAACCTATACAAGGAAATTCTATTATACTTTAGCATAACCACAGAGAGTGGGAAAGAGCATCAGGATAGTCGATACATGTACCAATTCCTCATTAGATGCCTAAAAGTATTAGTTTTTACACAGTTGTATACAAGTGTTTTGGACAGAAGGAAATTGTAAACTGTTAAAGCTGGAAGAGACTTAAGAAATCATCTAGTACAATTGACCTATTACTTACTTCTAGAAATTGAGACCCAGAGAAGGAAATAACTTGTGCAAAGTCACTTAACTAGTTAGTACCTTACTTAGACCCAAAACCCAATATACTTTACTACTATTCTATTCCTTTTCACTATTTTATTAATAGTTATTTATAGGTGAGTTATACTTCTTGGAACAGCCAGGGAACTTCCATATCTGAGAATGATTTCTGTGTATCACACAGGGAGTAGGAAAATAAAATAAAATGGAAATACCTAGGGTTGACAAGCTTCAATTCTGAAGAAGAGGTACAAAGGGAGAAATTGATGTTGAGCATCAGGGCTTCATATTGAAACTCAGGAAGTGGGGTGGGAACTATTTTCCTGTCACATCATATTTTGAGACAGAATTACACTTATTATACAAGATAAATTTGGTGAGATTAAGTGGTAATTAGTGTGGTCAGAATGACATTTTCCTCTTTTTGTGCATGAAGAAAAAAATGAAATGTGGAACTGATGACTTGTCATTTACAACTTTTTCATTGAGGGTGTGAATTTGCCTTGGAGACTGAAAAGACATAAAGTGAGAAAAACAGCAAGTTATAGGAATTGTAATAGGCAGAAAATGCGCCATAAATGCCTGTGTTTGGGGGGAGAGGAAGGAAAGATTATGATAAGTATGTCTTTCCATGGCTGGATCCCCTGACTTCAAATAGAACTAAGTAACATGGAACAAAACAGAGAGCTAGTACTCTAGAATTAGAAAACTTGGGTTTGGATCCTGTCTTTATTGTGTATTTCTTGTGTGTCCATACCTTATTGTAACTACATGATCAATGGGTGCACAATTTCTGAACTGTAGTCAAATTGACCATGACCCTTAAACTCTCTGTTCCCTCAATTTCCTCAACTCATCCCCTAAAAAATAATGATTTAGACTGAATACCATCTCAGTTCCCTTATGTCCCTCTACTTATAATGCTGTTGTTGTTCAGTCATTTTTCAGTTGTGTCTGACTCTTTGTTAACCCTTTTGCAGTTCTCTTGGCAAAGGTAATAAAATCATTTGCCATTTTCTCTTCCAGCTTATTTTACAGGTGAAGAAAACCGAATCACATAGCTAGTAACTATCTGAAGTCAGATTTGAATTCAGAAAGATGAGTCTTCCTGAACCCAGGCCTCATATTCTATCCTCTGACCCATGTGGCTGGCCCTCCATCTCTGATACAATGAATTTCTTCATTAGGGAATATGTCTACTAGTAGAGATGCTTGAGAAAGTAAATCCATTTTTAAAAATTGTAAGGGGGAAAAGGTTTTTTGTTGAATATTAAAATATTGGTTGTTGCCAGGGGAAAAATCCCCAATGAAGGAATAACCTCAAGTCAAAATTGACTTTTATGGAAATTTATTTTCAATTGAGAAGAGGAAGAAGAAATGAGGAAATAAGAATCTAACATAGTAGGTAAATTGCTACTATCCCCTAGTTAATTCAGGTAGATCTAATTAACCCAAGGCCAGAACTCAGAGGGTCAGAGCCTTGGAGAGCCAGGGGTCCAGGAGGCAAATGATGCAAAAGCTTCAGTCAGAGAGTCTCTATTGAAGGGAAGTTCTTTAAGAGAATTTTAGGATGATTCAGTCTTTACACGCACTATGTACAGTTCTAAGAGAGAGATTTAAGAGCAATCTCCACAAGGTCTCAGGGTCCCAGCCAGCACTCCTCCATGAACCAGAAGAGCTCCTTCACCAGAAAGCCTCCATCTCCAGAAGACCCTCTCACTCACTCCACCCTCTCTTTTTAAAAGGGTCACTTATGACTCACTTCCTGTGCCTTCTTCCTAGTTTCCATGTCCAATCACAACAGATGCTTCTCTTAGGACTGCCTAGGGGGCAGTCAGTTGATTCTGATTTGTCAGTCACTCTAGGAGAGGTGGGTTACAGACCTCCCAAAAATGGAGATTTAATCACCTTTAATCTAAAGATGGGTCCTGTAGATTTAATCTAATTATCACAAAATAAAACCTAAAACCCTTACTTTTTCTCTTGGATTTAGTACCATGGATTAGTTCTGAGACAGGGGAACAGTAAGGACTAGACAATGGAAAGTAACTTGTTCAAGGTCACATATATAGGAAGTATCTAATGTCAGTTTTGAACCCAGAACCTCCCATCTCTAGGCCTACTTCTCTATCTACTGAGCTACCTACCTGCCCCCTAGTAAATCCATTTTTTAAAGCTCTTATCTTCCATTATCAATATTATGTATTGCTTCCTAGATAATAGAGTGGTCAGGGCTTGGCAATGGATGTTAAATGCCTAGCGCAAAGACATATAGCTAGAAAGTGTCTGAGATCAGATTTAAATCTAGAACCTCCTATAACTAAGTCTGTCTTTCAATCCGTTGAGACCTCTTTTTGCTCCCAATCCTATCTAAAACACTTTCTAGCTATGTAACCTTCAATAAATCAGTTTTCTTCTTTCAATCTTAGATTTCTTATAAGGAAAATAGGAAAAATAATAGCACTTTACATAATTGTTTTAAGGATCAAATGAGCTCAAATGTAAATAAATTTATAAACCTTAAAATCAATATAGACACTAATTAATGTTATTGTTAATGGAAAAAAAGATGATGAGCAGCTAGAAGCTATAGTGATTGAGTATCAATCAATCAATAAGCCTTCATCAAGTATTTAATATTTGCCAATAACTATGCTAAAAGTTGAGGATACGAACAAAAGGAGAAAAAAAAAACTACCCTCAAGTTTACATTTTAATGGAGGATTTAAATGTACATTGAAAGGGAAAAAGGTAGATAAATGGAAGGGGATTGTAGAGGGGGAAGGCAGTGTTAATTTGGGGTGAGGCAGTGAGTGTAGTTTATGGAATATAGATGATAACTTGGTCAGCATTTTATTTCCAATAAAATTACTTTGACATCTGCTGGATAGAGAGATTGAGAGAGAACATCTATAGGATGTTAGAAATAAAAAAAATGAGAATAATGACAATGGTCTTAAGAAATAGATGCCAGACTTGTGAAGAGATGACAGGTGATAGGACCATCATGGGAAGAGTCAAATCTTCATATTAGACATAGCAAGAGAGTTATGAAGCAAGGACCAGAGAAAGACCAACCAGCCCAAGAACAGGAAAGCACAGAGCTCCTGTGTGGTGGACCTGTGACCCACAAGTAAGCAATATTGTAAGATATAGGAAAATAGTCAAGGTTGTTCAACCAGAAAGCAGGAGCATTTTCATGACTCCTTATCAAAACTGATTTTCTTGTCATCTCCCTCTTTTGTCAAGGAGCAGATTATAGAGAGTAGAAATATAAGAAGTGAGGAATGTGTAGGGCTCTGAAGAAACTAGAAGTCACTTGGAAAGTGTAGAGTAGTTACTTGCTTATCTCTTAATTTATACTTATTCTATTTTTGAGCCCTTAATAGTGATAAACAGAATTTATAATATGTCTGATGTTTTGTGAACCTCAATATTTAAATCTGAGAAAATGATGGACCCCCTATGGAGAGGGAAAGAACTATAAAGTGATATTATTGTGTATGATGAGAATGTGAGCAAATAAACCATACAAGTGATGCGGGTAACGTATTAGTAAGTCACACTTTCAGGATCAGAAACTGGCATTTTTTAATTACATAAAAATATCATCATAGGTTTGAGAATTAAATGAGAAACATCAACATAAAACTGTACACCTTTTGTGTGTGGGTTTTAAAGAATATTGTGTCTGGGGACTGCATTCCCCAGCATTCCCCAGCATTCCCCAGCATTCCCCAAGGGTCCCTCCTCCCTACTTCCTGGCATGATATTGGTCTTGAATGGACCAATCCTGTTTTAGGAAGGGACCTCACACCCCCTACTTCTGACTGCAGGATAGGTCTACATAAGATCCCACTAGATTCAGGATTGAGCAGGGTAGTCAGTTGCAGGCTGGTGAAACTCCAGTGTTTTTGCTTTGAATAAAAGTTTTTGTTAGATAAAGAGATAAGAGTTTTCTTTTTGGCATTACATGTGGAATAATTAAACTTTTAAAATAGTTGATATTTATTATTTTAATTTACTTTGATAATTTATGTTAGCAAGAATTAATCCTAGCTGTTAGCCAGGCCTATCAGCTAAGTCAAACCTATCTAGCTATTTTCTTAGAAATTGAGTTGTTTCTAGCAATAAAATCAAATAACTATTCAAATGAATCCTTCAAGAATAACTTTGAAGAAAAGGATATATTTCATTAGATAAGAATATATTTATTTTAATGTGAAGAATGAGCTTTATTTAATTTCCTTCTCTGTCAGCTAGCTGCAGCTCTTGCAACCCCAAAACCATAAGGCACCCAGCATTGTCCTTATTACATCAAGACTGACAACAGTTCACAAAGCAGCAGTTACAACATATTGCAAAAAGCAAGTGACAAATTTATAAATCTTCAACTTCTCTCATATTGAGTTGTGTATGTCATGTCCTCTTATTGTGTTAGTTTATTATAATATCATAAAATTTCCCAGAAATGACACCCCTTATTGTAAATCCTCACCACTCTTTAAGTTCCTTTTTTCATCTTCAAAGAAGCTCTGTACATTATTCATTTGTCTTTGATATAACTGGAAGATCAGATGGCCACTGAACTACTGTAATATTGAGACTTCTATTAAATCAATTATGCTTGGAATCTTATCTTCTTCACTCTTTTCCTTTATAGGTAAAGAAATCCATTTTTAACATATGTCAAGTGGAAGCATTTGTCATCACGAAGACAAATGAATCACTTTTGAAGTCTAATCATTCATCTAAGTGTGCTACCATGCCAGAAGAGTCATTGTAAACTGCTTTGCTAAAAGCTATGAATATTTGCATAGGTACTACCCCTCCTAGAAGAGGCTATGGTTTATGAGTCACCTATGTTTGGAGATTCTGAGTTCCAGAGCTAAAGTCAGTGGAATATTTGCACTGAGAGTCACACAGAGGAGATATAGGAAGTCTGGTTAGGAGTCATGCAGTGGTTCATGATGGCAAAAATAAAGGCTAGTGCAACTGGAACCATTTCACATTGGGATGCAGACATGAACAGTAACTGAACTTCTAGCTTCAGTGTGATGGGCTCTAATTCTTTAAGGAAAAGAGCACCATGCTGAAATTGGGGCATTTTATGAACACAATCCTCTTCCACTTTATTAATGTAGTAATCTTCTCCAATTGAAGTTAGCTTGAAATAAAATATCCCTAATGAAACCTCATTGGATCATCTTGATCATAGTGTCCTTTTCTAAGTACACACAATGAATTTGTTAAATAGTACATTTTAGATTATTTTAATTGTTAGGAAGTCATACCAATCTAGGAGAACAATTACTTGAAAAAATTTCCCTGCTATTGTTCCCCAAAGTCCACTGATCTTAACATCTTTCCTTCTGTTTTACAATATAGACCTGTGGGCACTACCAGATGACTGACCACTATACCAAGGATTTTGGTCCTTTCATTCTCTTTGGTATGGTATCTTAAACATCACAGATACTTCCTGTCTTCACTAAAGCAAAATTCTCCTCCATATATTGTTTCCCTGACAAAATATGAGTTGTCCAAGAGCATTTTTGCTCTTGTAGGTTTTAAATTACTGCGCAACACCTCAAGTATTATTTTTATAAAGTTTATTATCTGACAAAATATAACCAAATGATTAAGTTTTTCTATCTGCTCAAAATCCCTGGTCCTCCAAGGCCATGACAGGAAGGAAAGAAAGAAAGGTGGAGCTACACCCAATTTATGTCCTGTCTACATCAGCATGTAATGACAGGAAATGAGTAGGGTGCTAGGAATCATAGTTTTGCCGGGGACAGTAGTTTTTAGGGTAACAGATTCAAATTACACTCTATTCTTCATTTTGTCATCCCAAAATACTGCTTTGGCCCACTGCAAGACTTCATAATTTCTCATCATTCATTTCCACATTTTTGAAATCATAGTTTTCATATGGTGCATCAGAATATTTTCTACTTCCACAGTTCCTCAAGGAACATTAATAGAATGTAACCAAAAAATTATTGTCACTTTAGGAGAAATTAATCTTTGTGAGATTTGAATGGATTTTGGAAAGTTAGATGTCTCTCTATCTCCTTAATTATCTTGGGGTTTGATTTTCACTTCACTTGTGTTTTATCTTTTCAAGATTACATTTCTCTTGTTTACAAAAAAAGAAAAGTTACTTTATATCTTAGAATGGATACTAAGTATAGGTTCCAAGGCAGAAGAGTGGTAAGGACTAGAAAATCAGGGTCACACAACTAGAAAGTGTCTGAAAGCAGATATGAACCCAGGTCTTTATGACTCGGGCTTGTCTCTCAGTCTCCTAAGCTACCTACCTGAACCAAAGCCTTTATTTCATGGATCATCACTGACCAGGGAAGGAATATTTTTTGAACAGCTTTGTTTCTTTTTTTTTCTCTTTTTTACCACATTCCTATCTAATGTAGGCAGCTGGGCAGTTCAGTGGGTAATGAGAAATGTCAAGAAAACCCGAGTTCAGACCTCCTCTCAGCTAGTTCTTGATGATGTGGTTCTCGGAAAGTCACTTAATCTACATACAACTCAGTTTTCTAAACATTCTCATCTATAAAATATAGATAATAGTAGCACTTCCCAGGACTAACTTGAAGATAAAAAAGATAACATTTTTGAAGCATTTTTAAAAATTGTATCCCTATGTAAAAGTTAATTATTCTCTCTGCCCTGTCTCTGTCTCTGTCTGTCTCTCTGTCTCTCCCCTCCCCTCCCCTCCCCTCCCTTCTCCTCCCCTCCCCTCCTCTTCTCTTCTCTTCTCTTCTCTTCTCTTCTCTTCTCTTCTCTTCTCTTCTCTTCTCTTCTCTTCTCT
>NC_058131.1:21156356-21255274 GCF_016433145.1 Gracilinanus agilis | reverse complement strand
TCTTCTCTTCTCTTCTCTTCTCTTCTCTCTCTCTCTCTCTCTCTCTCTCTCTCTCTCTCTCTCTCTCTCTCTCTTTCAGAATCAGAATAAGAAGGCATCCTAACAGATTTGTTCTATGAGTCTATTCTAGTCCTAATACGGAGATAAGTGTCACCTGCAAACATTTACATCACTACAGGGTCTGATTTTATCCATTTCAGAGATCATCCATTAAAAAGCTCCTCCTTTTCCTTTTTTAGACATATAAAGACTTCGCCCAAGGATGAAACTCTCTGGATAGTGATTACATAATAGAATTCATTCCTCAATAATTAAAATACTTCTTTTCCATCATAACCATTACAATCTAGTGATTTCCACCTGGCTTTACCAATTGTCATTGTTCAAACTCTGCTTTTTATCTTCAAATGACTGTTTTCTTATTCTGATCACCTTGACTTTTAACACTCCCAGTAACATTCCACTCTAAAAGTAACTAACATTTTCTCTGTGATTTCTATTATTGTCTTATACTCACTGACACCTTCTTTCCTTCCATTGACAAAGTTTTTCTATGAATATGCTTTCCTTCACTAGGCAATCTTGTTTTCATCCCACCTGATTCACTGGTATTGG
Organism: Gracilinanus agilis; assembly: GCF_016433145.1. Lineage (NCBI taxonomy): Eukaryota > Metazoa > Chordata > Mammalia > Didelphimorphia > Didelphidae > Gracilinanus > Gracilinanus agilis. The sequence continues at coordinate 21,254,659 of NC_058131.1, read as the reverse complement.
TGGTAAAGCTGGGATACTTCCTTGTGTTCCACACCATCCACCTAAAACAGCCCTGTGCAAAGTTACTAGTATGATTTTATTTGCCAAATCTTCCTATCATTTTCCAATTTTTAATTTTCTAGATTATTTTGAAGTGTTTAACATTATTGTTTAACATTATTGATTAACATATATATCTTATCCTTGATAATCTCTGCCACCACTCTCTCCAGATTCTCCTCTTCTATATCTGTTCCTTCCTATATCCTTTGCTGGATTTTCATTCAAGTCCTTCATGTGAAGATTCAGTGTTCTCCATAGCACTCTATAGATAGAGTCCTCAAGAGAGAAAGATTTGGAAAGGTATCATTTAGGCATGGTTATTTTATGAAGACATATTTTGAAAACTTTGCTAAATATATTCAAACAATAATAGTAGCAGTTGGTTCTTATTTGCTTAAGTAGTATCCCCAGTGCTTTCCCCCAATTACTTCATCATACTGTTGTCCAGGGCCCCATGGAGCCAGCCATCACACTGAGATGGCAAAACTGGGGAGAATTCAAATGTTCTTTCTTTAGTAAGAGAAATAGACCTGAAATTTCAGTCCATTTTTATTTAGCATTGCATTTCTCCCTTTTCAAGCATTTTATTTGCATATTCATTTCTGTGGATGGGATAAATCTCATTATGTTCATTTCCATAGCTCATTTATTAACAACAGTCTGAATTAGTCTTTAATAAAGCAATTAAAGTATGTAAATGCAAAAATGGAAATTTGGACAAAGGAGTGATTTAATATACCTAGGGGTCAGTGAGATATTTCGTTCACAGATTTTGCACAGTACAATTAATCGCCATGGCACCTTTGGAAAGCCCATTGACAGCAACAGAGCAGCAAATCAGATGTCAAGGGAATTTAAACTTGTTAAGAAAACTCCTCCACTGGGTTAGGAAATTTGTCTCTCAATGGATAAGTGATGCCAAGAAGAGTTTCTCCCAAAGTGTCTTTAATGATGTTTTTCTGCATCCATTGGAAATAGAATGGGATAAATAAGTAGAAAGAAAATGAAGATAATGTATTGTCCTCCATGAGCTAGCTGATTCAATTCCATACAGTAAAATTCACAAATGATGAATAAAGCAAGGATTGCATGCTTAGTACTATTCTAAGCACCAAGATTGGAGAATAGGATAAGACAAAAATATAAAATATTATAAAGAATTAGGAGGTAGAATTGTCCAATGAAATCTCAGTCCTGAGAGAGAGTGGTTGCTTTGGAAAGCTCATTTTCTCGTTTCAGTACATGCACAGGCGAAACTGTTTCTGGTCTATCAAAATAGTGGTAAATAAATGAATTTTTTATTACTTACTGAGTCAGAAATGGGTGGGTAGAGAAAAGGAACAACCTGGTGAAATTCGGCCTCTCTTTTTCATTCTTTTCTGTCTGAATGCACATAAATGAAGAAAAAAGGAATGCTACAAAATTACAGGAGGAAGTAGAGAGCTGGAGTATGTCATTTTTTATAATCTTTAGAATTAAGGAAGACAGTAAGGTATAGAGAGAAAAGGCCTCAGAACCAAGAAGATTTTGAGTTCAAGAACCACCTCAGATATTAACTATGACACCTTCAGTAAAACATTTTCCCTCCTAATTCTCCTATGCAAATCTTGAAGCCAATAAATCACAGAACAACACATGTGATTTTATAAGCCTCTAAGTACCTGAAGGAAATATCTAAAACTAGAAACCATAGACAAATGTCTATCTGCACAGGTTGCAATTGTATATTCATCATGCATTCTGTATACCAAAAGCTTCAATGGTGTGGATTCATTGAAGCAATGGTTCTCGATAGCCTAAAGTTTGGGGGATTTTTATCAGCTATGTGTCCCTTTGTCTGCTATTCAAATATTGTAAGTAGAAAGATAAAAGGGAACTATATAAGAAATTGTTTTTCCTTTGTTTCATGAGTTGTCAGATAGATAATCCCTTGACCAATAGTCTACTCACTGGAGATGAACATTCCAATTTTTAGCTATTTGTGTATCTAGGTAGAACAGTAGAATCAATACAAAGATAACTGTAGAAGTATAGGGTGACTTCTCCAACTTGAAGATACATCAGAAAAGAGCAAATGATAATCAACATGTGATGTGATCAAAATAAGGTTGCTTCACTCTAAGTGTATTAAGTTCTCAGTTACCTACTAAGGTTTTCCTCCCAGGTGTTCTGTCTTTGCAAAATGTTCTAAGATTTAGAATGTGTCCTTTCTGCCTTCCCATATCAAAACTTGCCTTTCCTTTTTCTTATCTTCTTGGGATCCCGAGTGGATTTTTCTAAAGAAAAAAATTGTTGATTATGGCTTAAGTAAAAATAATTTTATCACCAGAAGAGACTCTAGAGCTTTTAACTCACTGAAATCATGAATATCCTTTACAGAAATTTCCTCATATTATAGAAATCTATTTATGTTACCTCTTCTCCAACACTTCCAGTCATAAAAAAACTGACAGATTTCACAGTAGAGCTTAGATGAAGAAAATTGACTCATCATTCTATGTTAGATCTTGGCACTAAGTTTAACTGATTTCTCTTTTTGACAGGGTTGCTTGACTGGTAGCTCAAGGGAATGTTGTAAATATCATTTACCTAAATTTCATGGAAGAATTTCATAGATTGTCCCAGAGTCAAGAGGAAAATCTGTCAGCTAAAGAAGTCGATGGGTACTGCACTACCTGAACAGCAAAAGTTACAAAGTAGTCTTAAATTAGTTTATATAAATTTAAGCCAATGTTCTTAAATTAGTGTTTCAGGTATAAATAGTAATAAACATTTATTTCTCTACTATATTCCAGGAATATATATTTCTAAATGCTAGAAATATTAAAAGTGACAAAAGTCAGTCCCTGCCTTCAAAAGGCTTACAATCTAATGAAGGAGACATATGACCAAAAAAAAGTATATATGGATAAATAGGAAATAATTAAGAGAGGGAAAACACTAGCATCAAGAAGTATTGCAAAAGGCTTCTTCGGAAGATGACATTTTAGTGAGATTTAAAAGAAGTCAAGGAAGTCAGCAATTAGAGAAGGAGAGTGAGATTTATTGTCTTCCACAGACAAGGAGGGCTGAAAAGATGCCCTGAGTGGAGATAAGGAATGCCTTGTTTTAGGAGTAACTGGGAGGCCACTGGATTTTTAGGAGTAACTGGGAGATTACTGGATTCAATGATGAGATATAATATGTAAGAAGTTTGGGATAGTAGAAGGGAACTAGGTTATGAAAGCTTTGAATGCTAATCAGAGAGTTTGTATTTGGTTGTGGAAGTGATAGAAAGTCATGGAGTTTATTGAGAAAGAGATTTACATGATTGGACCTGTGCTATAGGAAAGTCACTTGTGTGGCTGAAGGAACGAGAGACTGGAGTGGAGAGAGAATTGAAGGTGGCAGACCTATTTGTACACTTTTGAAGTAGTGCAGAAATGAAGTGATGAGAGCTGCTGTCAGAGTGGTGACAGTGTTAGAGCAGAGACAGAGTTCTAATGAAGAGATGGTTTATTCAACTATTTAAAATGACTATTCAACTATTTAAAATTAGGTTTATTCACCTAATTTGAGGTTTGTTTATCTTTTTAAACAAAGGAAATTAACACTCCTTGGCAAGAGGTTGGGAATAGAAGGTAAAATATAGGGTTAGGTGGTAATTGTGGGGTACTGGGAGAATAATATCAACCCCAACAATAATAGAGAGGTGATGGTGGAGTTTAAGGAGAAATACAATGAATTTACTTTTAAACACATTGAGTTAAAGATGTCTACTGGACATTTAGTAAGAAATTTCTAAACAGCAATTGACTATGTGAGAATGGAGTTCAGTATAAATGATAGGAAAGCAGAAATAAGATTTGATAATCCTCAACCTAGAGGAAGTAATGAAATCCATGGAAGATGATGAGATCACTGGTGCTCCAAAAATCTAGAGAGAAGAGAGTACCAGAGGAAAGTCTGATGAACAAAATTAAAGACTATGCAGAGGTAAAGGAAAATGAATCCTGAGTAAATGGTATTCATTGGTTTTGATAAAGAGATCTGAAAACTAAGGGATCTGTGTTTGCTCTTGTACTAACATTTTCACCAATAAATTTGGATAAAGGCATGAATTACACCATTAATTGCATATGTATGTACACAAGAAGCTGGAGGGACAGCTTCTGATATTTGAGCTGAGGGACAGGGTAAATTATCATATGACAGTATCTATCACCTTGCAGAACACACTAAGTATTTACTAAATGTTTCTTGAATAAAATAAAATGAAAATCAATGATAACAGAGAATTGGACCAGTAGATTAGAATTTATTAAATGCTTACTAGGTTCTAAGTGCTGGGAATGCAAATACAAATGAAAAGAAGAGCTTTAATTTTAATGGGAAAAGACAAAATGAAAGGAAGCTGAAGGTGGATGCTGGTAAAGAATGAGCAAAAGTACCTGGCATAGAGGGCAGAGGGATTATATCATGGAGATGAATTGCTCATGGGTACTCTCCTTAGGTGGAGATTATTCAAGGAGATATCAAATCAGAAGAAACCAACTGTAGTTCCTGAAGACAAGGTTTGAATGTCCAAGATTATTTTCAATATATAAATTGCAGGGTTGATGAGAAATGACTCATTAGTCACTTCATTCCAATAAGTTCATTGACAGATTTTTCCCCTGCACTGAGGTAAAAAATTTGCTATGAATTCTGCGGTTAACCTATTCACCACTCCCCATTATCTTTCTCAAGCTTATATTTCACAAACATTGAAATCTACTCTCTTTTCAAATTCCAGGCCGCTTAGCAGGTTCATGCTGCTATGTTTCATTACACACTATGAGGTATCAAATAGGAAAACACTTCACTGACTTGTTGATGAAAATTTAACACATCATTTATTTACCTATTTCCAGTTCTTATAATCTTTTCCCAAGCTGAAATAACATGGTAAATAAATGCAGTGTATTTTGATGCTTTGCAGTTTAGGGGAAAAAAAGGAATAGAGAAATAAAAATGGTCCCTTATTTCTATTTCCAGATTACAAGCATTGTGTCTTCCTGTGATGGAGTTGTGTCCAGCCTGAAAGGCAGTGATGAAGCATGCAGAGAACCCTGAATTTACAGTTAGAAGAATTATGTTCCAGATCTGGCTATGTTATCTACCACTCATAGACCTGTATCACACTGAATAACTATTGTGAACAGTAGTTTCTTAACTTTTAAGATTCACTACTGGTGACTTATGTAAAAATCTAATAAACTAATGACCATAAAACATTTAAGTATTAAATAGGCACAAAAAGGTCACAAATGAGATAGAGCATTCACTTCCCATAAAGCTCCAAAACCAAACAAGTGGTTGCTGCAGTCAATACCATTACGCTGTATCCAGGGAGTACAGGGAGGTCATGTCAGAAGAACCATAGATTTCCAGTGGAAAGAGGGAGCCATGAGGAGTCACAGAGATATCTAGTTAAGGAAATGATAAATTGTTTAATTTGTAAGCTGTGATGTAAGAGATTAGAGATTTACTACTGCAATTTGGACAGTGGAGAGAAGAAGACATACTCAGACTTGGGAGCTTCTTTTGATCTATGTAAAAAATAAATCAGAGTTGTCATATTTTCCCTACAATATCTGGCATGACATCATTTATATGTCATTGTTATCACTCCTTTTGCATTTGTGCACATTGTGTGTGTGTGTGTGTGTGTGTGTTGTTGTAAATGGAGCAAATTAACTGGGTTTAGAGAAGGGTAGAAAGGAGGACTACATGGTCAAGGGATAACTGACAGGTAAACACAGGAAAATCAAATAGGGATGTGAGGTTTGGGGAATGACAGTTGGACCGTTAAACTGACAATCTCTCAGCCAGGGAAAAGCCAGTGATGTGACATTAAGTTATGGGATCTTTATGGTTTCTAGGAGTCAGGAAATACAAATAGAACTGATTTATTGCTGGTAAACAAAGGAAGTTGGAGGAAAAGAGTTTACTACCACTAGAGATCCCCAAATAACTTAACTACACTAAGGTAAACTCTATCCAGAATAAGAGAAGGCTGGAAAGAGGGGATTCTCATGACATTTGTCCACCTTGTCCATGGTCACAGGATGTCACAGGAAACCAGGATCAAGTTTTATCCACAGCCAATTAATCCTCAAAAAGCTCTAGGGTATAAGGTAGATAAATCTGCTGTCCACCAACATATATCCAAGACCTTCCTCTACCTAGGCCACAACAGTTGATTGAAGTATCTTCTCAGTGATATCCTACTCTGTCAGCTCCTTGGATATTTGCCAAAGCTGGATCACACAGCCAAGACCTCCTTCCCTCAGCTTGGCCAAACCACTCTCTCCTCTCAAAAACCCAGCTTCATTCCATTATGGAATGTCCATGAAGTCCAAGATTTCTTCAAGCTGTCATCTATTCTGCTTTATCATGAGTTTCCTATTTTCCCCATTACAGTGTGTATGTATGCATATGCATTGTGAATATTTTCTAATTCATTAACTAGTTGTTTTCATCTGAATTAAATATTTTAAGTTTAATATAATCCTTATTTGTGTGTTCTGTTATATATAGCAAGATGATTTCTAATAATTTCACTTCTTATCAGATGAACTGAAATATGGACTTGGGTCACATACATAAGGATATATACTTATTATTCAAATACCCCTATGAAACATTGAGTTTTTTTTGTTAGGTTGTTTCCAACTATTCATAGATTTATGGACCATACTCTCTTAAAAATTTGCTTGGCAAAGATATGGGAGTGTTTTGTCGTTTCCTTTTCCAGTGGATTAAGGCAAATAGAAGTTAAATGACTTGCCCAAAGTCACAAAGCTAGTACGTGCCAGAGGCTGGATTTGAACTCATGTCTTCCTGATTCCAGGTATAGCACTCTACTCACTGAGCCAACTAGCTGTCTCCCATTAAATATTTTTTTCTCCCATTAAATATTAAGTAGTACTTTATGAATTCAGACTTTAGCAGTATGTATTGTATAATTATGAAGTAGCTAGGTGATAGAGTTGATAAAACATTGAATTTGGAGTTGGGAAAAACTGAATTCAAATCCCAAATCAGACATTTATATGTACTTCCTTGGGAGAGTCCCTTAATTTGATCTGCTTCCATTTCTTCATCAATAAAAATGGAGATAATACAACCTACCTTTCAAATTTTTGTGAGGATGAAATGTGATAATATTTCAAATTAAATACCTAAAGTGCTCTATAAAGCATTTTCTAAGCTATAAAGTACTATATAAATGTAAGGTTTAATGTACTTACTTGGTATGTTTTAAGCTTTTTTAGCATGTTCATTTTTTGTTTGTTTATTTAATGTAAATCAGAGTTAACAGAGAATAGAACTAACTGTGAGGAAGGTCAGGTTTGCAGTGTTACTCCAAACACTCATCACCTGCATGACTCTGGGAAAATCACTTAACCTATTTGAATCTCAATATCCTCATCTGTAATAGGAGCATAATAATATAGTACCTGGCCTATTGTAAATTATACATGAGAAACAATTATATACATATGATAACAATAGATATAGCTATCAATAGATATACTCTATGTAAAATGTTGTTGCAAAAGTTGAAATCTAATGTAAATGCTGGTTAACATTAATAAATTGAAAAAAAATTATTAAATGGCTTCCAGCAGAAACTGTGCTTAGCACTGGGGACAAAAAGAGAAACCAAAGACAGTCCCAGCACTCAAGGAATTTACAGTCCAATGGAAGGGATAGCATACAAAAAGAAACATGATCATTGTGTATAACATAACCCTAAGTTTTGCAGATGAGGAATAAATGCCCTCAAAGATCAAAGGAGTTGCTCAAAGTCCCAAGGGTTATCGCTGCCCAAACAAAGATTCCTGTGGAGATGTAATCCTATTTTCAGTGTGGTTTCCACTTTATGGAATGCTTTACATCCTCTATCTCTAAGAGTTTTCAATAAATCATTGAGATAGATAGTAGATACAACATTTCCCTATTTTTCTATGAGGAAATTTAGAATGATGGAATTAGAGAACTGGTCAGAATGACACAAGGATGTGTCGAAGCCAACATTTCAGTTCACTTCTTCAAATCCAAATAAGTGTCTTTTCCATTATGTCAAATTTTTAAATTGAGTCTTTTCCTAGACTTAACTCTCAATTATTAGCCCCAAAGAAGATAAACTTAATCCCTCTCCCTTCCCTCAAAATACTCCTCCTTCTACTGATATTTCTACTACTTCTACTCTTAAAATTGCCATTATTATTCCTCTTTCTACTACTATTCCTTCTTTTTATATAATGCTTTAAGTTTTGGAAAGTGCTTTAGAAATATTATCCCAATGTATCCATTGGAAATCTTTTCAAGCATATTACTGGAAGATTTCTCTATTTCTGGCTAATGAAACTTCCCCTTCTTAATCTTCTGTCAGATGACACATTTTCTAGATTCCTCACTATTTTGTAGGCTTTTGCCCACTTTCTAAATATCTAATACCTTCCATGAAGGGGAGTATCCCCCCAAATGATCATAATATCATTATTGTAGCATAAATACATCTGACCACAGTGTAACTATTATTGCTCATGCTCTAAGGGGAAAAAAGTGATGAAATGGAAAACATAGATATTTGGGGGCAAGAAACCAAGGTCCAATTCATGATTTTAATGATGCATCCTTGATCTGCCAATTTTACTTCTATGAACATTGGATTTTTCATCTGTAATATAAGGGGGTTAGACTACATGGCCACATGATGTCATTGCCAGTTCAAAATCTATGATCTCATTACATTATGCTTTTATTAATGCAATATAAGACTACATTAGATTTTCTTAGCAGTCACATCATAATATTGACTCATATTGAGCTCTGAAATGCCTAAATCTTTCTTCAGGTGAACTCTCATCAATTTAGTTCCCCTTCTTTTATGTGTGGATCATTTTTCCCCCTTGCATAATGGAGAATTTTATATTTGGCCTTAAAGAGATTCATTGTCTTAGTATAAACTGATAAGTTCCATGTGCTCCAAAAAATTTTGAATTTGATGATCACATCCAACATTTTGGCTATTCCTATCCATTTCATCTAACCCATATGCACATACTTCCTTGCATCTCTTTCTCATCAAAATTTTTTTGAGAACTTTGTGGCAAATGTATAAAACAACTATAATACATTGGATGATGATAAGACTTTGCTCCACAAATCAGTTATTCAACTAAGGATTACTTAATTTACTATATTATCTAAAATGTATTCATTAGGAGTATAAATATTTTATTTTTCCAATCAATGTGATAGATTATTTTTTGGATCTTTGAATCATCTATCTGCAGTCTTTTGTCTTCATAACCAATCACATGTATTTATTAAATGCCTGACTATGGCTCCTGGGTATTAATCCACAATGAAAGAGGAAAAATAAAATTAGTAGGCCCATATGGAGAACATATATTTGCTCTGACCATATTATCACTATACTCTTATTGAATGCCTGTAGAAATTTAAAGTTTTGTTACAGTTACATGTAAAGTGATGAATAAAAGTTACTACTTTTGACAGATATTATGTGGTTCAATGGAAAGAGCATTAGATTTAGAGTCAGGAGTTCTTGGTTTAATTTCTGGCTTTGCTACTTATGATTTAAATGACATTGTACAAGTCATTTAATATTGCTAAAATGGCGTTCTTATGTGTTATATGTGACATTTGGAGATAACAATTAAGATCCTAAGGTCTATTCCAAAGAGTGTAGGTGTTGTTGAAGACTTTGCCCTCTTCTCTTTACTTGCTGCAGGTCTTTCCCACTATCCACAACTGTTAGAATTTTCATTGCTTCATGTTCACTGAATATATGTTGTATATACATTTTGTCAACATATTGCTTCCCCAATTAGAATGAGAACAGGCACCATACTTTTATTGGTGTCATTCTTATTGATTTTTTGCTTTCCCCTTTATAATCTCAATAAAGAAGTAAATGATTTTTGACTCATTGACAAAGATTTCTTGAGTAGGGAAGCAGCATAAAAAGATGTGTATTATAAGGAAGATTTCTTGGTACCTCTGAAGGGTTGGATTAAAGAATTAAAAACTACAGGAAATTGCATTAGCTTCTCAAGTAATGATCTATGCAGGTAATAACAAAAGTAGCTGAACTAGGGAACTGATGTGTGGAGAGTATGGAAGAGAAGAAAGAAATATTTTGAAAGTAGGATCATACCATGGAACCACAGAATTTTAAAGTCAAATAGGGTATGAGAGGACATCAAATGCAACCTATTCTCAAATCATAATCCCCTCTGCCATATAAACAGTATGTGATCAACTAACCTTTGATTTAAGAGTTTTAATAAAGAAGTTCCAGGGTCTAAAGGAAAATGATGAGACAGAATCAAGGATGAATAGAAACAGAAAGGAGTAGAGAAAAAATGTTACTGTGTAGTGGATGCAAATCTTAGAAAGATTATAACATAATTGAAAGTGCACTAGGCTTGATAGTCAAGAAATATATCTATATAGAACAGAATTTTGTGGCATTAGACAAAACCACTTTGAACATTAGTTTGGTCACTTTTAAGAGGTTAGTAGATATTCTTTAAACATTCTTTTTTGAAGCTTTACCATTCTGTGATCCTATTTCAGTAGGTAAAACATGCTTCCTCATGGCCATCAATCTCAAAAATAAGTCTATAAAATAAAATCCCAGCCACCTTCAGAGTTTCCATTTGAGACCAATGCCTTGGACCTGGATACTGTGATCCATCAATATTTTTCCTTCCACTTCTCTGCCTATCATGTCTCATGACCCCAGTCTAGATACGCCCAACACACAAGGGAATTAGCCTCCTTCCCTCTCAAATTACACCTCAAATATGAACAGTATGGACTGTTTCCATTCTGTTAATCCAAAGCCCCAGCAAGGAGGCACTGGGACAGAGGAAGAAGAAAAACTTCAAGAGCCACTCTGCCCATCCAGCTCCAGGTTCCCTTCAGATGTCTTCTACCTAGGACAAAGAACTTCTAAGAAGAGATGCTTAAATCCAGTTGACTTAGCCAAGGATTTCTTGGCCCCATCATGGAAAGCCAGGGAACAAGAACTCAAGTGCCTAATAGTCAGGGAATACAGTAACAACTACCAAGAAGTTTTTTTTTTTTTTTTCTGAAGCCTCCTGCTCTCCAGTAGGCCTGAAGGAGGACACTAGTCAAACAGAAAAGAAGAAGAACTCCATTCCCTGGGATTCCATCTTGGACACCCAGGCACCTTCGGAGCTTTCCTTTGATTCCAGCCTGTATGCTGGGATCCATCAATTTTTTCCTTTTACTTCTCCAACTGCCATGCCTTACCACACTAGAACAGATATGCCCACCATACAAGGGAGCTGTCTACCTCACCTCTCAACTTGGAACTCAAATGGGATGGACATGGACAGTTTCCAGCCTGGCAATCCAAAGCCTCAGCAAGTAGACACCAGAACCAAGGAAAAAGAAAGACTTCAAGAATAACCCTTCCCATTCAGCTCAAGGTCCCCTTCAGATGTCTCCCACCTGGGCAAAGAATTTCTAAGAATAGATGCTTATCTCTAGCCACCTCAGGCAAGGATTCCTCCACTTCAGAATGGAAAACCAGGGAAGAAGAAGATGGGTGTCTTCTAGTGGGAGAATCCAGTGGCAACAGCTTCCCTGATCCTATTTCTGAAGTCTCCTGCTATCAAATAGGCCTGCAAGGGGAAAGTGGTGAAGTCAAATAGGAGGTCATTTCCAGGCCCTGAGATTCCATCCTGTAGAGGCAGACACCTTCAAAGCACTCCTTTGACTCCAATGACTTGAACCTAGATGCTTTCATCTGTGGCCCATTTCTCTGTTTCTCCATCTTCTAAGACTTATGAAATTTCACATGATGATGTTAGAGATCCCATACACCCTCTGTTATTCTGCTATCTCCATGGGAATAGTGGAAATCAAGGCTAAGGACAGATGGCTGGCTTCATTTTTCATTGTTTAAAAAAAATTATCTATGTATGTTTTCGTCTGTCAATCTTTCTGACTATCAATATATCTGTTCATTAATTCATATAATTAGACATCTATTTATTCATCTCTTTATTTATCTATGTATTTGATTATTTATCCATCGATTCTTTCATATATTTATTCATTATCATTCATTAATTTATCCATCTATTTATAGATTTATTTATTCTTATTTTTCAATGATTATATTATTCTTTTTCTTTCCTTTCCCTTTTCCCTCTCCCTCTTGGAGCCATCAAAAAATTTCATTGGCGGGGCAGCTGGGTAGCTAAGTGGACTGAGAGTCAGGCCTAGAGACAGGAAATCCTAGGTTCAAAACCCAGCCTCAGCCACTTCCCAGCTGTGTGACCATGGGCAAGTCACTTGACCCCCATTGCCCACCCTTACCAGTCTGCCACCTATGAGACAATACACCGAAGTACAAGGGTTTTAAAAAAAAATTCCATTGGCTATTAAAGGTATTATCACTCAATAACTAATTCAATGTCATTAATTCCTCTAATAGAGTAATCTTTAAACAACAAAATCACACATACTATATCTATGAAAAATGATAAATTATGTTTCTCTTGGGTTTTTTTTTCCCACAAGACTTTTTCTCAATTCAGATGACACTATTGCTCTTAAGTCCCTGGGGATTTTCCTGGATCACTGCATTGCTATTAAGAGTAAAGTCAATAACATATGATTGTGCCACAGCTTTTCAGTCTCTGTGTATAAAGTTCTCTTGGTTCTTCTCATTTCACTCTGTGTCAATTGCTGGAGGTCTTTACAGTTCACATAGAAAGACTTCAGTTAATTTTTCCTTTCTGGACAAGAGTAGTCCATCATCATCAGATATCCCAATTTGTGTACTAATTCCCAAATTGAGAGAAACATACACCCTCTTTTATTCTGCTATCTCCATGGGAATAGTGGAAATCAAGGCTATGGGCAGATGGCTGGCTTCATTGCCTAGTCTTTTTAAAAAGACTGGCTTTTTTTAAACTATGTATGTTTCTGACTGTCAATCTTTCTACCTATCAATCTATCATTCTATCTATCTATCTATCTATCTATCTATCTATCTATCTATCTATCTATCTATCCACTTATCCATTTGTTCATCTGGTTAGTCATCTATTTATTCATGTATTTATTTATTTATCTATCCATCTATTTTTCCATTATTTATTTATTTATATGTTTATTCATTATTTATTTATTGGTTTCTTTATTTATCAGTATTTGTCCTGGTCCTTTCTCTCTCCTTTCCCTTCCCCCCTCCCCTCCTGGAGTCATCAGGTAATTCCATTGGGTTTTACATGTATTATCACTCAATACCTATTTTCATGTCATTCATTTTTGTAATTGAGTAATCTTTCAAAAACAAAATGCCTCGTTCTGCCTCTGTGTAAAAATGATACATTGCCTTTCTCTTCTGGCTTTCTTTTCCCACATGTCTTTCTCTCAACATGGATAGCATTGTTTCTCCTAAGTCCCTGCTGATTGTCCTGGATCATTGTATTGTTAATGGTAGAGATAAATAAATCAATTGCATATGATTGTGCCACAATGTTTCAGTCTCTGTGTATAAAGTTCTCCTGGTTCTTCTCATTTCACTCTGTATCAATTGCTGGAGGTCTTTTCAGTTCACATAGAAAACCTTCAGTTAATTTTTTCCTTTCTGCACAAGAGTAGTCCATCATCATCAGATATCCCAATTTGTGTAGTCATTCCCAAATTGAGAGAAACCCCCTGGTTTTCTCATCTTTTACCACCACAAAAAGTACAGCCGCAAATATTTTTGTTCAAAGGTTTTTGGTCTCTTTGGGGTACAAACCCAGTAGTGGTATAGCTGGATGCAGGCATGTGCAATCTTTTAAAGCCCTTTGGGCAAAATTCCAAATTGTCTTTCAGAATGGTTGGATCAATTGACCACTCCACCAGCAAGGTATTAAGTGTCCCAATTTTACCACATCCCCTCCAAAATTTATTATTTTCCTTTTCTGTCACATTGCCCCATCTGCTAGGTGTGAGGTGGTACCTCAGAATTCTTTTGATGTGTATTTCTCTAATCAGGAGGGATTCCCTGTTGAGCACTGCCCAATATGGCTGTTCCTATGTGCAACGTTCTTCCAGTTCTGCTCATTTGACTATACATCAGTTCCCAGAAGTCTTGCCAGCTGTTCCTGAGACAAAGCTGATGAGCATTTCTTATAGCCCAATAGAATGCCATGCCAATGGGATACCACAGCTGGTTGCACCATTGTCCACCCGATGGGCACCTGTGCCATTTCCCATTCCTTGCCTCAGGAAAGGAGATATCTGCTCAAAATCTTTTCCCGCATAAAGGCCATCTCCATTTTCCCCTTGATCTCTATGGAATATAGTCTCCACTGGCTACAGCCACCTTCTTCCCCTATCCCCCACCAAGTGGCATTTACCCAGTGAAAGGATATGCAAAGTGAGCTGCCCTCAGGGTCTTTGGAAGGAATCTTTCCCATCTGCCCTTCAGGCAGGGGCAGGACCTGCATTGGCTCAACCTTCCGTAGGACACAGTGCCTACTTGCCTGATGCAAAAGTAGAAAGTACCTGGGGTCATTGGCCAAGCTAAATACAGCTTCTGGTAACCATGGGGAGGGGCTGGGGCGGAGGAGGGGGGAAGGGGGTTGGATGGTAGACACCAACTGGACAGGAGAAGTTAGAGTTCTCTTGGGTCTCTCTCAGACGACTCCTCACACACAGCATCTGTGCCTCATCATCTCCAAAGCCAGGTCTGAGGAATCAAGTGGGGAACAGTGTCAGTCAGTTAGAGAAATAACCACAATCAGAAAAAGAAGAAAAGTAGATGAGATGGAAAGAGTTTTTACCACAAGCCATGCCCTCTGTTAAGTAGCCCTCAAGGATACCATCCTTACAGCAAGACTGGGAGATGGATCCAAAGAGGATTTTCTTCTTCATCCCTCAGGAAAAAGAGGGAAACAGAGGAAGCTCTCAAAGGTCAACTCCTTCTGAGGCTGGAGTCTCCTTCAGGTCTTGCCCCTCCCCCATGCTACCCATATTGTACTCTAGGGTCATTGGAGTGTGAAGTACCTCATGGGAGGGGCCCAGGAAGTGGATTGACCAGACTTGTAGTAGGACAACTGAGCCCAACATTTCTCAAAGGACACCCCTAGCATCTGAACCATTAGGGTCCAGAAGGATATTGTGACCAAATCCAATTCAACTGGCCTGACAATGTACTCAGGATGACCTTGAATGCTCCATATGCCCTTCATAAAACTGAAGCTTTTCCCTCCCTGAGATATCAGGGCAGACTGAAGAATGGGAAGAAAAAAAAAAAAAAAAAAAAGAACACTGATCCTAGGAAGGGGTTGAGGCCAGTGTAGACTAATGCGCCTTTCACCTCTGCTGACTTGCCTACCTTAGTTTAGACAAAGTTTCCTTCAGCAGGAGGTCTCTGGGGACAAGTCAGGGCTGGTTCCATTCTTTGGAAGATTCTGCCTTCAGCCCCTT
The DNA here is from genome assembly GCF_016433145.1 of Gracilinanus agilis. Lineage (NCBI taxonomy): Eukaryota > Metazoa > Chordata > Mammalia > Didelphimorphia > Didelphidae > Gracilinanus > Gracilinanus agilis. The sequence goes on along the minus strand of NC_058131.1, from coordinate 21,239,092 downwards.
GCTAGCCATGTCTTTCTCTCTTCACAGATAGAAGAAAGTTGAGATGGAGACAGAAAGATCAAGGGCAATGGAGAAATGGAATACAATGAAGTTTCCACTCTTGTCTGCTCATTTCAGCTTCTTCTTTGGGCTCTCTGGTTGAGAGGATTGGAAGGGGAAATTTGCAGGTGGTTTTCACCAGCCTAACCAACAGGGTCTTGGCACAGGTCATGGCATCCTCACACAACCCCCACACGGGAAGGCTTGTGGAGAGGACATCCATAGATGCTGACTGGCCAGCCACTTGCCCATCCTAAGAGCTTTTCTTAATAAGGTTAGATGGCGGAGCCCTTGAGGAGCCTTGGGGGAGGGGTATCCAGACCCGCTGATTGGCCAGCCACGTGATGTGCTCTCCAGTGCCTGGTCTTAGCCTCTGGGGATTGGCTGCCTGCCTCTATATGAGAGGCCCCACTGGCCCGAAGTCCCTTGAGTCTGCAGAGCCAAGAGATCCTCAAGGAGCCCCGCTGGCCCTGTCAAGACTTTGGAGCCGGGAAAAAGGTTGAATCTCAGAGTTTCAGCCTCTCGGACTGCTTTGATTCCGCACCAAGCGGGAAGGAATCTTGCCTCTTTGGGCAGAAATTCAAAGGGACGGCCAGCCGCAAGCAAGGTAGGCGCTCCATTCCGCGCTCCCAAGCCCTCTCCCCTGGGCCGCCCCTGCCGCCAGGGAAGCCATTTGGGCTGTTGAGTCGCGATTGAGGGCCAGAACCCTCCCTAGTGGAGAGGGAGCTGACCAGCGGAAGGGGCAGCTCCAAGCTGACAGGGCTCAGCAGCCCCTCCTGCTGCCCAAAATCTTCCCAGCAGAGCAGTGCTGAAGAAACGCTGTCCAGCTTTGCCCAAAGAAGCAAAGCCGCCATGCCTGAGGCCAAGAAGTGGCCAGCACGTTTGAGCAACAGGCAAGGTCTCTCCCCTGAGCGAGCCATGGCCGGGTCGCCCACGAGAGACTCCTATGCAGCAGTCACCAGGGTGGCCCAGGGCGCCCATTCTGCCAGCTGCCCCGGAAGCGTGCAGCCCGCGCAGAAGGACGGCACCCCGGAGCCCAGCATTCCTGGCAGCTGTCAAGTCCCGCCTGGCTCCGAAGCGAATCGCTCCTTGCCACCCGCACTGCCTGGCCAACTTGGCTCTCTGCACTTTCCAGGCACCTCGAGCTCTGGAACACTCCAAGTGCGCCTCTGCAACCGCGCCCTGTGGCTCCAGTTTTCCAGGCAGCAGAATGAAATGATCCTCACCAAGAAAGGCCGAGCCATGTTCCCCTTCCTGCTTTACGAAATCCAGGGCATGGACCCCCGCGCCCTTTACCGGGTCTCTGTCCAAGTGGGAAGCCTTGACAAATACCACTGGCGCCATCAGCAAGGGCGATGGCTCCCATCCTACCCAGAAGAAGAGGATAACCTGCCAGGGAACCGCTTGTACCAACACCCTGACTCGCCCAACACCGGGGCTCACTGGATGGACAGGGAGATCTCCTTTAAAAAGCTCAAACTCACCAACAAGAGCACAGCTTGCAACAATGGCAGCCGGGTCCCCATCTTACTCAAGTCTCTCCACAAATACCGGCCCACGCTTCACATTGAAGAAGTCCACAACGGAAACCAGCCAACCCTGGCCTCCTCCTCCTCGTCCAGGCACACCTTCACCTTCCCAGAAACAGAATTTATCGCTGTGACCACCTATCAAAATCCTTGGATCACACGCCTCAAAATTCAAAACAATCCCTACGCCAGGGCTTTTAGAGGAGGACCCTGCAGTCCTGGACAAAGCATGCAGAAGGCTCCTCCAGCTGGAGAAGGCAGTGACCACCGCACCTCATCTCCACCATCTTTCTTACTTTCTAACTACCCGGTCCAGGTCCAAGAGGACCCTGGCCAGGACAAGGACCGCCATTTGATGGGCGCATCCCAGCCACCACCGGGCCATCTCTATGACTCCAGGGACAGCAGGAGTACCATCAGCACGGCCCTGCCCTCAACCATGGTAGGTCTAAACCCTGAACCTCTGCCCTCTACGTTCCCCAATGGAATGTCTTACTGCCTCACCACAGATACCCCCCTCACGCAAGGGAATTGGCCACCTTCTCTATCCACTTGCACCTCCAGTGGAAATGTTATAGACTCGTTCCAGCCTGAGATTCCAAAAACCCAGCTGGCAGTCCCTGGGTCTGAGGAAGAAGGACTTCAAGAGCCACTCGGCCCATCCAGCTCCAGGTCCCCTTCAGATGTCTCCCACCCGGGGCAAAGCATTTCAAAGCAGAGATGCTTCTCTCCAGTGGACCCAGGCCAGGATTCCTCGGCTTCAGCATGGAAAGTCAGGGAACAAGAAGTCCACTGCCAGTTAATAGCCAGCGAATCCAGTGGCAACAGCTCCCAAGAAGCTCTTTCTGAAACCTCTTGCTATCCAGTCAACCTGCAAGAGGACCCACGTCAAAGGGAAGAGAAGATGAACTCAGCTCCTGGGAATTCCCACCTTCCCTCTGACTCCTTTGACTTGGACGTGAATTCTCTTCTGAAGGAATTATTTCCTTCCTTTTCTCCAACTGCCATGCTTTATGAAGAATGTCCAGTTACCCCCATCGCACAAGGGAATTGGCCACCTTCCCCCTCAGATTGCACCTCCAATGGGCACGCTATGGAATGTTTCCAGCCAGGCCATCCAAAGCTGCAGCAAGGAAGCAATGGGCCTGAGGAAGAAGAAAGACTTCAAGAGCCACTCTGCCCATCCAATTCCAGCTGCCCTTCACATGACTCCCACCTGGGGCAAAGTCCGTCTAAGAAGAGATGCTTCTCTCCAGTGGACTCAGCCAAGGATTTCTGGGCTTCGGCATGGAAAGCCAGGGAACAAGAAGTCAACTGCCTACTAGCCAGAGAATCCAGTGGCAACAGCTCCCAAGAAGCTCTTTCTGAAGGCTCATGCTATTCAACAGGCATGCAAGAAGACACTGGTCAAACCAAAGAGAAGATGAACTCGACTCCCTGGGATACCATCCGGGGGACTCAGCCACCTTCAGAGCTTCCATTTCATACCACTCACTTAGACCAGGATGCTGTAATCCATCAATTTTTTCCTTCCATTACTCCACCTACCATGCCTCATAAACACAGTCCAGCTACTCACATCACACAAGGGAACTGGCTACCTTCCCTCTCAAATTGCACCTCCAATGTGAACAACAACGTGGAGGGTTTCTGGTCTGGCAGTCCAAAGCCCCAGCAAGGAAGCACTGGGATGGAGGAAAAAGAAAGACTTCAAGAACAACTCTGCCCATCCAGCTTCAGGTCCCCTTCAGATGTCTCCCAACTGGGGCAAAGGACTCCTAAGGAGAGATGCTTCTCTCCAGTGGACCCAGGCAAAGAGTTCTGGGCTTCAGCAGGGAAAGTCAGGGAACAAGAAGCCAACTGCCAGTTAATAGCCAGCGAATCCAGTGGTAACAGCTCCCAAGAAGCTGTTTCTGAAGCCTCCTGCTATCCAGAAGTCCTGCAGGAGGAAACTGGTCAGGTAAAAGGGAGGAATCCCACTCACCGGGATTCCCTCTTCAAGACCCAGCCACCTTCACAGCTTTCCTCTCATTCTCACCTGTCTGATGGGATCCATCAAATTTTTCCTTCCACTTCACTTGGCATGCCTTCCCAAACCAACCCAGATATGTCCATTGCACAAGAGAGCTGGCCACCTTCCCTCTCACCTTGTATCTCAAATGGGAGTCATATGAACTCTTCCCAGTCTGGCAGTCCAAAGCCTCAGCAAGCAGACACTCTGATGGAAGAACTAGAAAGGCTTGAGGAGCAACTCTGCCCATCCAGCTCCTGGACCCCTTCAGATTTCTCCCACCTGGATCAAAGGACTTGTTTGATGAGATGCTGCTCTCCTATGGACTCAGCCATGGATTCCTGGCCCTGAGCTTGCAATACCACGGAATAAGAAGAGGAGTGCCTGCTAGTGGGACAATCCAGTGGCAACAGCTTCCCTCATCCTATTTCTGAAGTCTCCTGCTACCAAGTTGACCTACAAGAGGACACTGGTTAAGCCAAAGAGGAGCTCATCCCCAGGCCCTGAGATCCCATCCTGGAAACCCAGACACCTTCAGAGCTCTTTTTTGACTCTAAGAACTTGGACCTGGATGCTTTCGTCTGTGGCCCATTTCTCAATGCTCCTCCATTTCTGTGCCTTATGAACCTTCACCGGATAATCTTGGGGAGGCCATGTGCCCTCCACTATCCTGCTATCCCCATGGCAATAATGGAAATCAAGGCTATGGGCAGATGGCTGGCTTCATTGCCTAGTCTTTTTAAAAAGACTGGCTTTTTTTAAACTATGTATGTTTCTGACTGTCAATCTTTCTACCTATCAATCTATCATTCTATCTATCTATCTATCTATCTATCTATCTATCTATCTATCTATCTATCTATCCATCTACTTATCCATTTGTTCATCTGGTTAGTCATCTATTTATTCATGTATTTATTTATTTATCTATCCATCTATTTTTCCATTATTTATTTATTTATATGTTTATTCATTATTTATTTATTGGTTTCTTTATTTATCAGTATTTGTCCTGGTCCTTTCTCTCTCCTTTCCCTTCCCCCCTCCCCTCCTGGAGTCATCAGGTAATTCCATTGGGTTTTACATGTATTATCACTCAATACCTATTTTCATGTCATTCATTTTTGTAATTGAGTAATCTTTCAAAAACAAAATGCCTCGTTCTGCCTCTGTGTAAAAATGATACATTGCCTTTCTCTTCTGGCTTTCTTTTCCCACATGTCTTTCTCTCAACATGGATAGCATTGTTTCTCCTAAGTCCCTGCTGATTGTCCTGGATCATTGTATTGTTAATGGTAGAGATAAATAAATCAATTGCATATGATTGTGCCACAATGTTTCAGTCTCTGTGTATAAAGTTCTCCTGGTTCTTCTCATTTCACTCTGTATCAATTGCTGGAGGTCTTTTCAGTTCACATAGAAAACCTTCAGTTAATTTTTTCCTTTCTGCACAAGAGTAGTCCATCATCATCAGATATCCCAATTTGTGTAGTCATTCCCAAATTGAGAGAAACCCCCTGGTTTTCTCATCTTTTACCACCACAAAAAGTACAGCCGCAAATATTTTTGTTCAAAGGTTTTTGGTCTCTTTGGGGTACAAACCCAGTAGTGGTATAGCTGGATGCAGGCATGTGCAATCTTTTAAAGCCCTTTGGGCAAAATTCCAAATTGTCTTTCAGAATGGTTGGATCAATTGACCACTCCACCAGCAAGGTATTAAGTGTCCCAATTTTACCACATCCCCTCCAAAATTTATTATTTTCCTTTTCTGTCACATTGCCCCATCTGCTAGGTGTGAGGTGGTACCTCAGAATTCTTTTGATGTGTATTTCTCTAATCAGGAGGGATTCCCTGTTGAGCACTGCCCAATATGGCTGTTCCTATGTGCAACGTTCTTCCAGTTCTGCTCATTTGACTATACATCAGTTCCCAGAAGTCTTGCCAGCTGTTCCTGAGACAAAGCTGATGAGCATTTCTTATAGCCCAATAGAATGCCATGCCAATGGGATACCACAGCTGGTTGCACCATTGTCCACCCGATGGGCACCTGTGCCATTTCCCATTCCTTGCCTCAGGAAAGGAGATATCTGCTCAAAATCTTTTCCCGCATAAAGGCCATCTCCATTTTCCCCTTGATCTCTATGGAATATAGTCTCCACTGGCTACAGCCACCTTCTTCCCCTATCCCCCACCAAGTGGCATTTACCCAGTGAAAGGATATGCAAAGTGAGCTGCCCTCAGGGTCTTTGGAAGGAATCTTTCCCATCTGCCCTTCAGGCAGGGGCAGGACCTGCATTGGCTCAACCTTCCGTAGGACACAGTGCCTACTTGCCTGATGCAAAAGTAGAAAGTACCTGGGGTCATTGGCCAAGCTAAATACAGCTTCTGGTAACCATGGGGAGGGGCTGGGGCGGAGGAGGGGGGAAGGGGGTTGGATGGTAGACACCAACTGGACAGGAGAAGTTAGAGTTCTCTTGGGTCTCTCTCAGACGACTCCTCACACACAGCATCTGTGCCTCATCATCTCCAAAGCCAGGTCTGAGGAATCAAGTGGGGAACAGTGTCAGTCAGTTAGAGAAATAACCACAATCAGAAAAAGAAGAAAAGTAGATGAGATGGAAAGAGTTTTTACCACAAGCCATGCCCTCTGTTAAGTAGCCCTCAAGGATACCATCCTTACAGCAAGACTGGGAGATGGATCCAAAGAGGATTTTCTTCTTCATCCCTCAGGAAAAAGAGGGAAACAGAGGAAGCTCTCAAAGGTCAACTCCTTCTGAGGCTGGAGTCTCCTTCAGGTCTTGCCCCTCCCCCATGCTACCCATATTGTACTCTAGGGTCATTGGAGTGTGAAGTACCTCATGGGAGGGGCCCAGGAAGTGGATTGACCAGACTTGTAGTAGGACAACTGAGCCCAACATTTCTCAAAGGACACCCCTAGCATCTGAACCATTAGGGTCCAGAAGGATATTGTGACCAAATCCAATTCAACTGGCCTGACAATGTACTCAGGATGACCTTGAATGCTCCATATGCCCTTCATAAAACTGAAGCTTTTCCCTCCCTGAGATATCAGGGCAGACTGAAGAATGGGAAGAAAAAAAAAAAAAAAAAAAAGAACACTGATCCTAGGAAGGGGTTGAGGCCAGTGTAGACTAATGCGCCTTTCACCTCTGCTGACTTGCCTACCTTAGTTTAGACAAAGTTTCCTTCAGCAGGAGGTCTCTGGGGACAAGTCAGGGCTGGTTCCATTCTTTGGAAGATTCTGCCTTCAGCCCCTTGCTAGCCATGTCTTTCTCTCTTCACAGATAGAAGAAAGTTGAGATGGAGACAGAAAGATCAAGGGCAATGGAGAAATGGAATACAATGAAGTTTCCACTCTTGTCTGCTCATTTCAGCTTCTTCTTTGGGCTCTCTGGTTGAGAGGATTGGAAGGGGAAATTTGCAGGTGGTTTTCACCAGCCTAACCAACAGGGTCTTGGCACAGGTCATGGCATCCTCACACAACCCCCACACGGGAAGGCTTGTGGAGAGGACATCCATAGATGCTGACTGGCCAGCCACTTGCCCATCCTAAGAGCTTTTCTTAATAAGGTTAGATGGCGGAGCCCTTGAGGAGCCTTGGGGGAGGGGTATCCAGACCCGCTGATTGGCCAGCCACGTGATGTGCTCTCCAGTGCCTGGTCTTAGCCTCTGGGGATTGGCTGCCTGCCTCTATATGAGAGGCCCCACTGGCCCGAAGTCCCTTGAGTCTGCAGAGCCAAGAGATCCTCAAGGAGCCCCGCTGGCCCTGTCAAGACTTTGGAGCCGGGAAAAAGGTTGAATCTCAGAGTTTCAGCCTCTCGGACTGCTTTGATTCCGCACCAAGCGGGAAGGAATCTTGCCTCTTTGGGCAGAAATTCAAAGGGACGGCCAGCCGCAAGCAAGGTAGGCGCTCCATTCCGCGCTCCCAAGCCCTCTCCCCTGGGCCGCCCCTGCCGCCAGGGAAGCCATTTGGGCTGTTGAGTCGCGATTGAGGGCCAGAACCCTCCCTAGTGGAGAGGGAGCTGACCAGCGGAAGGGGCAGCTCCAAGCTGACAGGGCTCAGCAGCCCCTCCTGCTGCCCAAAATCTTCCCAGCAGAGCAGTGCTGAAGAAACGCTGTCCAGCTTTGCCCAAAGAAGCAAAGCCGCCATGCCTGAGGCCAAGAAGTGGCCAGCACGTTTGAGCAACAGGCAAGGTCTCTCCCCTGAGCGAGCCATGGCCGGGTCGCCCACGAGAGACTCCTATGCAGCAGTCACCAGGGTGGCCCAGGGCGCCCATTCTGCCAGCTGCCCCGGAAGCGTGCAGCCCGCGCAGAAGGACGGCACCCCGGAGCCCAGCATTCCTGGCAGCTGTCAAGTCCCGCCTGGCTCCGAAGCGAATCGCTCCTTGCCACCCGCACTGCCTGGCCAACTTGGCTCTCTGCACTTTCCAGGCACCTCGAGCTCTGGAACACTCCAAGTGCGCCTCTGCAACCGCGCCCTGTGGCTCCAGTTTTCCAGGCAGCAGAATGAAATGATCCTCACCAAGAAAGGCCGAGCCATGTTCCCCTTCCTGCTTTACGAAATCCAGGGCATGGACCCCCGCGCCCTTTACCGGGTCTCTGTCCAAGTGGGAAGCCTTGACAAATACCACTGGCGCCATCAGCAAGGGCGATGGCTCCCATCCTACCCAGAAGAAGAGGATAACCTGCCAGGGAACCGCTTGTACCAACACCCTGACTCGCCCAACACCGGGGCTCACTGGATGGACAGGGAGATCTCCTTTAAAAAGCTCAAACTCACCAACAAGAGCACAGCTTGCAACAATGGCAGCCGGGTCCCCATCTTACTCAAGTCTCTCCACAAATACCGGCCCACGCTTCACATTGAAGAAGTCCACAACGGAAACCAGCCAACCCTGGCCTCCTCCTCCTCGTCCAGGCACACCTTCACCTTCCCAGAAACAGAATTTATCGCTGTGACCACCTATCAAAATCCTTGGATCACACGCCTCAAAATTCAAAACAATCCCTACGCCAGGGCTTTTAGAGGAGGACCCTGCAGTCCTGGACAAAGCATGCAGAAGGCTCCTCCAGCTGGAGAAGGCAGTGACCACCGCACCTCATCTCCACCATCTTTCTTACTTTCTAACTACCCGGTCCAGGTCCAAGAGGACCCTGGCCAGGACAAGGACCGCCATTTGATGGGCGCATCCCAGCCACCACCGGGCCATCTCTATGACTCCAGGGACAGCAGGAGTACCATCAGCACGGCCCTGCCCTCAACCATGGTAGGTCTAAACCCTGAACCTCTGCCCTCTACGTTCCCCAATGGAATGTCTTACTGCCTCACCACAGATACCCCCCTCACGCAAGGGAATTGGCCACCTTCTCTATCCACTTGCACCTCCAGTGGAAATGTTATAGACTCGTTCCAGCCTGAGATTCCAAAAACCCAGCTGGCAGTCCCTGGGTCTGAGGAAGAAGGACTTCAAGAGCCACTCGGCCCATCCAGCTCCAGGTCCCCTTCAGATGTCTCCCACCCGGGGCAAAGCATTTCAAAGCAGAGATGCTTCTCTCCAGTGGACCCAGGCCAGGATTCCTCGGCTTCAGCATGGAAAGTCAGGGAACAAGAAGTCCACTGCCAGTTAATAGCCAGCGAATCCAGTGGCAACAGCTCCCAAGAAGCTCTTTCTGAAACCTCTTGCTATCCAGTCAACCTGCAAGAGGACCCACGTCAAAGGGAAGAGAAGATGAACTCAGCTCCTGGGAATTCCCACCTTCCCTCTGACTCCTTTGACTTGGACGTGAATTCTCTTCTGAAGGAATTATTTCCTTCCTTTTCTCCAACTGCCATGCTTTATGAAGAATGTCCAGTTACCCCCATCGCACAAGGGAATTGGCCACCTTCCCCCTCAGATTGCACCTCCAATGGGCACGCTATGGAATGTTTCCAGCCAGGCCATCCAAAGCTGCAGCAAGGAAGCAATGGGCCTGAGGAAGAAGAAAGACTTCAAGAGCCACTCTGCCCATCCAATTCCAGCTGCCCTTCACATGACTCCCACCTGGGGCAAAGTCCGTCTAAGAAGAGATGCTTCTCTCCAGTGGACTCAGCCAAGGATTTCTGGGCTTCGGCATGGAAAGCCAGGGAACAAGAAGTCAACTGCCTACTAGCCAGAGAATCCAGTGGCAACAGCTCCCAAGAAGCTCTTTCTGAAGGCTCATGCTATTCAACAGGCATGCAAGAAGACACTGGTCAAACCAAAGAGAAGATGAACTCGACTCCCTGGGATACCATCCGGGGGACTCAGCCACCTTCAGAGCTTCCATTTCATACCACTCACTTAGACCAGGATGCTGTAATCCATCAATTTTTTCCTTCCATTACTCCACCTACCATGCCTCATAAACACAGTCCAGCTACTCACATCACACAAGGGAACTGGCTACCTTCCCTCTCAAATTGCACCTCCAATGTGAACAACAACGTGGAGGGTTTCTGGTCTGGCAGTCCAAAGCCCCAGCAAGGAAGCACTGGGATGGAGGAAAAAGAAAGACTTCAAGAACAACTCTGCCCATCCAGCTTCAGGTCCCCTTCAGATGTCTCCCAACTGGGGCAAAGGACTCCTAAGGAGAGATGCTTCTCTCCAGTGGACCCAGGCAAAGAGTTCTGGGCTTCAGCAGGGAAAGTCAGGGAACAAGAAGCCAACTGCCAGTTAATAGCCAGCGAATCCAGTGGTAACAGCTCCCAAGAAGCTGTTTCTGAAGCCTCCTGCTATCCAGAAGTCCTGCAGGAGGAAACTGGTCAGGTAAAAGGGAGGAATCCCACTCACCGGGATTCCCTCTTCAAGACCCAGCCACCTTCACAGCTTTCCTCTCATTCTCACCTGTCTGATGGGATCCATCAAATTTTTCCTTCCACTTCACTTGGCATGCCTTCCCAAACCAACCCAGATATGTCCATTGCACAAGAGAGCTGGCCACCTTCCCTCTCACCTTGTATCTCAAATGGGAGTCATATGAACTCTTCCCAGTCTGGCAGTCCAAAGCCTCAGCAAGCAGACACTCTGATGGAAGAACTAGAAAGGCTTGAGGAGCAACTCTGCCCATCCAGCTCCTGGACCCCTTCAGATTTCTCCCACCTGGATCAAAGGACTTGTTTGATGAGATGCTGCTCTCCTATGGACTCAGCCATGGATTCCTGGCCCTGAGCTTGCAATACCACGGAATAAGAAGAGGAGTGCCTGCTAGTGGGACAATCCAGTGGCAACAGCTTCCCTCATCCTATTTCTGAAGTCTCCTGCTACCAAGTTGACCTACAAGAGGACACTGGTTAAGCCAAAGAGGAGCTCATCCCCAGGCCCTGAGATCCCATCCTGGAAACCCAGACACCTTCAGAGCTCTTTTTTGACTCTAAGAACTTGGACCTGGATGCTTTCGTCTGTGGCCCATTTCTCAATGCTCCTCCATTTCTGTGCCTTATGAACCTTCACCGGATAATCTTGGGGAGGCCATGTGCCCTCCACTATCCTGCTATCCCCATGGCAATAATGGAAATCAAGGCTATGGGCAGATGGCTGGCTTCATTGCCTAGTCTTTTTAAAAAGACTGGCTTTTTTTAAACTATGTATGTTTCTGACTGTCAATCTTTCTACCTATCAATCTATCATTCTATCTATCTATCTATCTATCTATCTATCTATCTATCTATCTATCTATCTATCCATCTACTTATCCATTTGTTCATCTGGTTAGTCATCTATTTATTCATGTATTTATTTATTTATCTATCCATCTATTTTTCCATTATTTATTTATTTATATGTTTATTCATTATTTATTTATTGGTTTCTTTATTTATCAGTATTTGTCCTGGTCCTTTCTCTCTCCTTTCCCTTCCCCCCTCCCCTCCTGGAGTCATCAGGTAATTCCATTGGGTTTTACATGTATTATCACTCAATACCTATTTTCATGTCATTCATTTTTGTAATTGAGTAATCTTTCAAAAACAAAATGCCTCGTTCTGCCTCTGTGTAAAAATGATACATTGCCTTTCTCTTCTGGCTTTCTTTTCCCACATGTCTTTCTCTCAACATGGATAGCATTGTTTCTCCTAAGTCCCTGCTGATTGTCCTGGATCATTGTATTGTTAATGGTAGAGATAAATAAATCAATTGCATATGATTGTGCCACAATGTTTCAGTCTCTGTGTATAAAGTTCTCCTGGTTCTTCTCATTTCACTCTGTATCAATTGCTGGAGGTCTTTTCAGTTCACATAGAAAACCTTCAGTTAATTTTTTCCTTTCTGCACAAGAGTAGTCCATCATCATCAGATATCCCAATTTGTGTAGTCATTCCCAAATTGAGAGAAACCCCCTGGTTTTCTCATCTTTTACCACCACAAAAAGTACAGCCGCAAATATTTTTGTTCAAAGGTTTTTGGTCTCTTTGGGGTACAAACCCAGTAGTGGTATAGCTGGATGCAGGCATGTGCAATCTTTTAAAGCCCTTTGGGCAAAATTCCAAATTGTCTTTCAGAATGGTTGGATCAATTGACCACTCCACCAGCAAGGTATTAAGTGTCCCAATTTTACCACATCCCCTCCAAAATTTATTATTTTCCTTTTCTGTCACATTGCCCCATCTGCTAGGTGTGAGGTGGTACCTCAGAATTCTTTTGATGTGTATTTCTCTAATCAGGAGGGATTCCCTGTTGAGCACTGCCCAATATGGCTGTTCCTATGTGCAACGTTCTTCCAGTTCTGCTCATTTGACTATACATCAGTTCCCAGAAGTCTTGCCAGCTGTTCCTGAGACAAAGCTGATGAGCATTTCTTATAGCCCAATAGAATGCCATGCCAATGGGATACCACAGCTGGTTGCACCATTGTCCACCCGATGGGCACCTGTGCCATTTCCCATTCCTTGCCTCAGGAAAGGAGATATCTGCTCAAAATCTTTTCCCGCATAAAGGCCATCTCCATTTTCCCCTTGATCTCTATGGAATATAGTCTCCACTGGCTACAGCCACCTTCTTCCCCTATCCCCCACCAAGTGGCATTTACCCAGTGAAAGGATATGCAAAGTGAGCTGCCCTCAGGGTCTTTGGAAGGAATCTTTCCCATCTGCCCTTCAGGCAGGGGCAGGACCTGCATTGGCTCAACCTTCCGTAGGACACAGTGCCTACTTGCCTGATGCAAAAGTAGAAAGTACCTGGGGTCATTGGCCAAGCTAAATACAGCTTCTGGTAACCATGGGGAGGGGCTGGGGCGGAGGAGGGGGGAAGGGGGTTGGATGGTAGACACCAACTGGACAGGAGAAGTTAGAGTTCTCTTGGGTCTCTCTCAGACGACTCCTCACACACAGCATCTGTGCCTCATCATCTCCAAAGCCAGGTCTGAGGAATCAAGTGGGGAACAGTGTCAGTCAGTTAGAGAAATAACCACAATCAGAAAAAGAAGAAAAGTAGATGAGATGGAAAGAGTTTTTACCACAAGCCATGCCCTCTGTTAAGTAGCCCTCAAGGATACCATCCTTACAGCAAGACTGGGAGATGGATCCAAAGAGGATTTTCTTCTTCATCCCTCAGGAAAAAGAGGGAAACAGAGGAAGCTCTCAAAGGTCAACTCCTTCTGAGGCTGGAGTCTCCTTCAGGTCTTGCCCCTCCCCCATGCTACCCATATTGTACTCTAGGGTCATTGGAGTGTGAAGTACCTCATGGGAGGGGCCCAGGAAGTGGATTGACCAGACTTGTAGTAGGACAACTGAGCCCAACATTTCTCAAAGGACACCCCTAGCATCTGAACCATTAGGGTCCAGAAGGATATTGTGACCAAATCCAATTCAACTGGCCTGACAATGTACTCAGGATGACCTTGAATGCTCCATATGCCCTTCATAAAACTGAAGCTTTTCCCTCCCTGAGATATCAGGGCAGACTGAAGAATGGGAAGAAAAAAAAAAAAAAAAAAAAGAACACTGATCCTAGGAAGGGGTTGAGGCCAGTGTAGACTAATGCGCCTTTCACCTCTGCTGACTTGCCTACCTTAGTTTAGACAAAGTTTCCTTCAGCAGGAGGTCTCTGGGGACAAGTCAGGGCTGGTTCCATTCTTTGGAAGATTCTGCCTTCAGCCCCTTGCTAGCCATGTCTTTCTCTCTTCACAGATAGAAGAAAGTTGAGATGGAGACAGAAAGATCAAGGGCAATGGAGAAATGGAATACAATGAAGTTTCCACTCTTGTCTGCTCATTTCAGCTTCTTCTTTGGGCTCTCTGGTTGAGAGGATTGGAAGGGGAAATTTGCAGGTGGTTTTCACCAGCCTAACCAACAGGGTCTTGGCACAGGTCATGGCATCCTCACACAACCCCCACACGGGAAGGCTTGTGGAGAGGACATCCATAGATGCTGACTGGCCAGCCACTTGCCCATCCTAAGAGCTTTTCTTAATAAGGTTAGATGGCGGAGCCCTTGAGGAGCCTTGGGGGAGGGGTATCCAGACCCGCTGATTGGCCAGCCACGTGATGTGCTCTCCAGTGCCTGGTCTTAGCCTCTGGGGATTGGCTGCCTGCCTCTATATGAGAGGCCCCACTGGCCCGAAGTCCCTTGAGTCTGCAGAGCCAAGAGATCCTCAAGGAGCCCCGCTGGCCCTGTCAAGACTTTGGAGCCGGGAAAAAGGTTGAATCTCAGAGTTTCAGCCTCTCGGACTGCTTTGATTCCGCACCAAGCGGGAAGGAATCTTGCCTCTTTGGGCAGAAATTCAAAGGGACGGCCAGCCGCAAGCAAGGTAGGCGCTCCATTCCGCGCTCCCAAGCCCTCTCCCCTGGGCCGCCCCTGCCGCCAGGGAAGCCATTTGGGCTGTTGAGTCGCGATTGAGGGCCAGAACCCTCCCTAGTGGAGAGGGAGCTGACCAGCGGAAGGGGCAGCTCCAAGCTGACAGGGCTCAGCAGCCCCTCCTGCTGCCCAAAATCTTCCCAGCAGAGCAGTGCTGAAGAAACGCTGTCCAGCTTTGCCCAAAGAAGCAAAGCCGCCATGCCTGAGGCCAAGAAGTGGCCAGCACGTTTGAGCAACAGGCAAGGTCTCTCCCCTGAGCGAGCCATGGCCGGGTCGCCCACGAGAGACTCCTATGCAGCAGTCACCAGGGTGGCCCAGGGCGCCCATTCTGCCAGCTGCCCCGGAAGCGTGCAGCCCGCGCAGAAGGACGGCACCCCGGAGCCCAGCATTCCTGGCAGCTGTCAAGTCCCGCCTGGCTCCGAAGCGAATCGCTCCTTGCCACCCGCACTGCCTGGCCAACTTGGCTCTCTGCACTTTCCAGGCACCTCGAGCTCTGGAACACTCCAAGTGCGCCTCTGCAACCGCGCCCTGTGGCTCCAGTTTTCCAGGCAGCAGAATGAAATGATCCTCACCAAGAAAGGCCGAGCCATGTTCCCCTTCCTGCTTTACGAAATCCAGGGCATGGACCCCCGCGCCCTTTACCGGGTCTCTGTCCAAGTGGGAAGCCTTGACAAATACCACTGGCGCCATCAGCAAGGGCGATGGCTCCCATCCTACCCAGAAGAAGAGGATAACCTGCCAGGGAACCGCTTGTACCAACACCCTGACTCGCCCAACACCGGGGCTCACTGGATGGACAGGGAGATCTCCTTTAAAAAGCTCAAACTCACCAACAAGAGCACAGCTTGCAACAATGGCAGCCGGGTCCCCATCTTACTCAAGTCTCTCCACAAATACCGGCCCACGCTTCACATTGAAGAAGTCCACAACGGAAACCAGCCAACCCTGGCCTCCTCCTCCTCGTCCAGGCACACCTTCACCTTCCCAGAAACAGAATTTATCGCTGTGACCACCTATCAAAATCCTTGGATCACACGCCTCAAAATTCAAAACAATCCCTACGCCAGGGCTTTTAGAGGAGGACCCTGCAGTCCTGGACAAAGCATGCAGAAGGCTCCTCCAGCTGGAGAAGGCAGTGACCACCGCACCTCATCTCCACCATCTTTCTTACTTTCTAACTACCCGGTCCAGGTCCAAGAGGACCCTGGCCAGGACAAGGACCGCCATTTGATGGGCGCATCCCAGCCACCACCGGGCCATCTCTATGACTCCAGGGACAGCAGGAGTACCATCAGCACGGCCCTGCCCTCAACCATGGTAGGTCTAAACCCTGAACCTCTGCCCTCTACGTTCCCCAATGGAATGTCTTACTGCCTCACCACAGATACCCCCCTCACGCAAGGGAATTGGCCACCTTCTCTATCCACTTGCACCTCCAGTGGAAATGTTATAGACTCGTTCCAGCCTGAGATTCCAAAAACCCAGCTGGCAGTCCCTGGGTCTGAGGAAGAAGGACTTCAAGAGCCACTCGGCCCATCCAGCTCCAGGTCCCCTTCAGATGTCTCCCACCCGGGGCAAAGCATTTCAAAGCAGAGATGCTTCTCTCCAGTGGACCCAGGCCAGGATTCCTCGGCTTCAGCATGGAAAGTCAGGGAACAAGAAGTCCACTGCCAGTTAATAGCCAGCGAATCCAGTGGCAACAGCTCCCAAGAAGCTCTTTCTGAAACCTCTTGCTATCCAGTCAACCTGCAAGAGGACCCACGTCAAAGGGAAGAGAAGATGAACTCAGCTCCTGGGAATTCCCACCTTCCCTCTGACTCCTTTGACTTGGACGTGAATTCTCTTCTGAAGGAATTATTTCCTTCCTTTTCTCCAACTGCCATGCTTTATGAAGAATGTCCAGTTACCCCCATCGCACAAGGGAATTGGCCACCTTCCCCCTCAGATTGCACCTCCAATGGGCACGCTATGGAATGTTTCCAGCCAGGCCATCCAAAGCTGCAGCAAGGAAGCAATGGGCCTGAGGAAGAAGAAAGACTTCAAGAGCCACTCTGCCCATCCAATTCCAGCTGCCCTTCACATGACTCCCACCTGGGGCAAAGTCCGTCTAAGAAGAGATGCTTCTCTCCAGTGGACTCAGCCAAGGATTTCTGGGCTTCGGCATGGAAAGCCAGGGAACAAGAAGTCAACTGCCTACTAGCCAGAGAATCCAGTGGCAACAGCTCCCAAGAAGCTCTTTCTGAAGGCTCATGCTATTCAACAGGCATGCAAGAAGACACTGGTCAAACCAAAGAGAAGATGAACTCGACTCCCTGGGATACCATCCGGGGGACTCAGCCACCTTCAGAGCTTCCATTTCATACCACTCACTTAGACCAGGATGCTGTAATCCATCAATTTTTTCCTTCCATTACTCCACCTACCATGCCTCATAAACACAGTCCAGCTACTCACATCACACAAGGGAACTGGCTACCTTCCCTCTCAAATTGCACCTCCAATGTGAACAACAACGTGGAGGGTTTCTGGTCTGGCAGTCCAAAGCCCCAGCAAGGAAGCACTGGGATGGAGGAAAAAGAAAGACTTCAAGAACAACTCTGCCCATCCAGCTTCAGGTCCCCTTCAGATGTCTCCCAACTGGGGCAAAGGACTCCTAAGGAGAGATGCTTCTCTCCAGTGGACCCAGGCAAAGAGTTCTGGGCTTCAGCAGGGAAAGTCAGGGAACAAGAAGCCAACTGCCAGTTAATAGCCAGCGAATCCAGTGGTAACAGCTCCCAAGAAGCTGTTTCTGAAGCCTCCTGCTATCCAGAAGTCCTGCAGGAGGAAACTGGTCAGGTAAAAGGGAGGAATCCCACTCACCGGGATTCCCTCTTCAAGACCCAGCCACCTTCACAGCTTTCCTCTCATTCTCACCTGTCTGATGGGATCCATCAAATTTTTCCTTCCACTTCACTTGGCATGCCTTCCCAAACCAACCCAGATATGTCCATTGCACAAGAGAGCTGGCCACCTTCCCTCTCACCTTGTATCTCAAATGGGAGTCATATGAACTCTTCCCAGTCTGGCAGTCCAAAGCCTCAGCAAGCAGACACTCTGATGGAAGAACTAGAAAGGCTTGAGGAGCAACTCTGCCCATCCAGCTCCTGGACCCCTTCAGATTTCTCCCACCTGGATCAAAGGACTTGTTTGATGAGATGCTGCTCTCCTATGGACTCAGCCATGGATTCCTGGCCCTGAGCTTGCAATACCACGGAATAAGAAGAGGAGTGCCTGCTAGTGGGACAATCCAGTGGCAACAGCTTCCCTCATCCTATTTCTGAAGTCTCCTGCTACCAAGTTGACCTACAAGAGGACACTGGTTAAGCCAAAGAGGAGCTCATCCCCAGGCCCTGAGATCCCATCCTGGAAACCCAGACACCTTCAGAGCTCTTTTTTGACTCTAAGAACTTGGACCTGGATGCTTTCGTCTGTGGCCCATTTCTCAATGCTCCTCCATTTCTGTGCCTTATGAACCTTCACCGGATAATCTTGGGGAGGCCATGTGCCCTCCACTATCCTGCTATCCCCATGGCAATAATGGAAATCAAGGCTATGGGCAGATGGCTGGCTTCATTGCCTAGTCTTTTTAAAAAGACTGGCTTTTTTTAAACTATGTATGTTTCTGACTGTCAATCTTTCTACCTATCAATCTATCATTCTATCTATCTATCTATCTATCTATCTATCTATCTATCTATCTATCTATCTATCCATCTACTTATCCATTTGTTCATCTGGTTAGTCATCTATTTATTCATGTATTTATTTATTTATCTATCCATCTATTTTTCCATTATTTATTTATTTATATGTTTATTCATTATTTATTTATTGGTTTCTTTATTTATCAGTATTTGTCCTGGTCCTTTCTCTCTCCTTTCCCTTCCCCCCTCCCCTCCTGGAGTCATCAGGTAATTCCATTGGGTTTTACATGTATTATCACTCAATACCTATTTTCATGTCATTCATTTTTGTAATTGAGTAATCTTTCAAAAACAAAATGCCTCGTTCTGCCTCTGTGTAAAAATGATACATTGCCTTTCTCTTCTGGCTTTCTTTTCCCACATGTCTTTCTCTCAACATGGATAGCATTGTTTCTCCTAAGTCCCTGCTGATTGTCCTGGATCATTGTATTGTTAATGGTAGAGATAAATAAATCAATTGCATATGATTGTGCCACAATGTTTCAGTCTCTGTGTATAAAGTTCTCCTGGTTCTTCTCATTTCACTCTGTATCAATTGCTGGAGGTCTTTTCAGTTCACATAGAAAACCTTCAGTTAATTTTTTCCTTTCTGCACAAGAGTAGTCCATCATCATCAGATATCCCAATTTGTGTAGTCATTCCCAAATTGAGAGAAACCCCCTGGTTTTCTCATCTTTTACCACCACAAAAAGTACAGCCGCAAATATTTTTGTTCAAAGGTTTTTGGTCTCTTTGGGGTACAAACCCAGTAGTGGTATAGCTGGATGCAGGCATGTGCAATCTTTTAAAGCCCTTTGGGCAAAATTCCAAATTGTCTTTCAGAATGGTTGGATCAATTGACCACTCCACCAGCAAGGTATTAAGTGTCCCAATTTTACCACATCCCCTCCAAAATTTATTATTTTCCTTTTCTGTCACATTGCCCCATCTGCTAGGTGTGAGGTGGTACCTCAGAATTCTTTTGATGTGTATTTCTCTAATCAGGAGGGATTCCCTGTTGAGCACTGCCCAATATGGCTGTTCCTATGTGCAACGTTCTTCCAGTTCTGCTCATTTGACTATACATCAGTTCCCAGAAGTCTTGCCAGCTGTTCCTGAGACAAAGCTGATGAGCATTTCTTATAGCCCAATAGAATGCCATGCCAATGGGATACCACAGCTGGTTGCACCATTGTCCACCCGATGGGCACCTGTGCCATTTCCCATTCCTTGCCTCAGGAAAGGAGATATCTGCTCAAAATCTTTTCCCGCATAAAGGCCATCTCCATTTTCCCCTTGATCTCTATGGAATATAGTCTCCACTGGCTACAGCCACCTTCTTCCCCTATCCCCCACCAAGTGGCATTTACCCAGTGAAAGGATATGCAAAGTGAGCTGCCCTCAGGGTCTTTGGAAGGAATCTTTCCCATCTGCCCTTCAGGCAGGGGCAGGACCTGCATTGGCTCAACCTTCCGTAGGACACAGTGCCTACTTGCCTGATGCAAAAGTAGAAAGTACCTGGGGTCATTGGCCAAGCTAAATACAGCTTCTGGTAACCATGGGGAGGGGCTGGGGCGGAGGAGGGGGGAAGGGGGTTGGATGGTAGACACCAACTGGACAGGAGAAGTTAGAGTTCTCTTGGGTCTCTCTCAGACGACTCCTCACACACAGCATCTGTGCCTCATCATCTCCAAAGCCAGGTCTGAGGAATCAAGTGGGGAACAGTGTCAGTCAGTTAGAGAAATAACCACAATCAGAAAAAGAAGAAAAGTAGATGAGATGGAAAGAGTTTTTACCACAAGCCATGCCCTCTGTTAAGTAGCCCTCAAGGATACCATCCTTACAGCAAGACTGGGAGATGGATCCAAAGAGGATTTTCTTCTTCATCCCTCAGGAAAAAGAGGGAAACAGAGGAAGCTCTCAAAGGTCAACTCCTTCTGAGGCTGGAGTCTCCTTCAGGTCTTGCCCCTCCCCCATGCTACCCATATTGTACTCTAGGGTCATTGGAGTGTGAAGTACCTCATGGGAGGGGCCCAGGAAGTGGATTGACCAGACTTGTAGTAGGACAACTGAGCCCAACATTTCTCAAAGGACACCCCTAGCATCTGAACCATTAGGGTCCAGAAGGATATTGTGACCAAATCCAATTCAACTGGCCTGACAATGTACTCAGGATGACCTTGAATGCTCCATATGCCCTTCATAAAACTGAAGCTTTTCCCTCCCTGAGATATCAGGGCAGACTGAAGAATGGGAAGAAAAAAAAAAAAAAAAAAAAGAACACTGATCCTAGGAAGGGGTTGAGGCCAGTGTAGACTAATGCGCCTTTCACCTCTGCTGACTTGCCTACCTTAGTTTAGACAAAGTTTCCTTCAGCAGGAGGTCTCTGGGGACAAGTCAGGGCTGGTTCCATTCTTTGGAAGATTCTGCCTTCAGCCCCTTGCTAGCCATGTCTTTCTCTCTTCACAGATAGAAGAAAGTTGAGATGGAGACAGAAAGATCAAGGGCAATGGAGAAATGGAATACAATGAAGTTTCCACTCTTGTCTGCTCATTTCAGCTTCTTCTTTGGGCTCTCTGGTTGAGAGGATTGGAAGGGGAAATTTGCAGGTGGTTTTCACCAGCCTAACCAACAGGGTCTTGGCACAGGTCATGGCATCCTCACACAACCCCCACACGGGAAGGCTTGTGGAGAGGACATCCATAGATGCTGACTGGCCAGCCACTTGCCCATCCTAAGAGCTTTTCTTAATAAGGTTAGATGGCGGAGCCCTTGAGGAGCCTTGGGGGAGGGGTATCCAGACCCGCTGATTGGCCAGCCACGTGATGTGCTCTCCAGTGCCTGGTCTTAGCCTCTGGGGATTGGCTGCCTGCCTCTATATGAGAGGCCCCACTGGCCCGAAGTCCCTTGAGTCTGCAGAGCCAAGAGATCCTCAAGGAGCCCCGCTGGCCCTGTCAAGACTTTGGAGCCGGGAAAAAGGTTGAATCTCAGAGTTTCAGCCTCTCGGACTGCTTTGATTCCGCACCAAGCGGGAAGGAATCTTGCCTCTTTGGGCAGAAATTCAAAGGGACGGCCAGCCGCAAGCAAGGTAGGCGCTCCATTCCGCGCTCCCAAGCCCTCTCCCCTGGGCCGCCCCTGCCGCCAGGGAAGCCATTTGGGCTGTTGAGTCGCGATTGAGGGCCAGAACCCTCCCTAGTGGAGAGGGAGCTGACCAGCGGAAGGGGCAGCTCCAAGCTGACAGGGCTCAGCAGCCCCTCCTGCTGCCCAAAATCTTCCCAGCAGAGCAGTGCTGAAGAAACGCTGTCCAGCTTTGCCCAAAGAAGCAAAGCCGCCATGCCTGAGGCCAAGAAGTGGCCAGCACGTTTGAGCAACAGGCAAGGTCTCTCCCCTGAGCGAGCCATGGCCGGGTCGCCCACGAGAGACTCCTATGCAGCAGTCACCAGGGTGGCCCAGGGCGCCCATTCTGCCAGCTGCCCCGGAAGCGTGCAGCCCGCGCAGAAGGACGGCACCCCGGAGCCCAGCATTCCTGGCAGCTGTCAAGTCCCGCCTGGCTCCGAAGCGAATCGCTCCTTGCCACCCGCACTGCCTGGCCAACTTGGCTCTCTGCACTTTCCAGGCACCTCGAGCTCTGGAACACTCCAAGTGCGCCTCTGCAACCGCGCCCTGTGGCTCCAGTTTTCCAGGCAGCAGAATGAAATGATCCTCACCAAGAAAGGCCGAGCCATGTTCCCCTTCCTGCTTTACGAAATCCAGGGCATGGACCCCCGCGCCCTTTACCGGGTCTCTGTCCAAGTGGGAAGCCTTGACAAATACCACTGGCGCCATCAGCAAGGGCGATGGCTCCCATCCTACCCAGAAGAAGAGGATAACCTGCCAGGGAACCGCTTGTACCAACACCCTGACTCGCCCAACACCGGGGCTCACTGGATGGACAGGGAGATCTCCTTTAAAAAGCTCAAACTCACCAACAAGAGCACAGCTTGCAACAATGGCAGCCGGGTCCCCATCTTACTCAAGTCTCTCCACAAATACCGGCCCACGCTTCACATTGAAGAAGTCCACAACGGAAACCAGCCAACCCTGGCCTCCTCCTCCTCGTCCAGGCACACCTTCACCTTCCCAGAAACAGAATTTATCGCTGTGACCACCTATCAAAATCCTTGGATCACACGCCTCAAAATTCAAAACAATCCCTACGCCAGGGCTTTTAGAGGAGGACCCTGCAGTCCTGGACAAAGCATGCAGAAGGCTCCTCCAGCTGGAGAAGGCAGTGACCACCGCACCTCATCTCCACCATCTTTCTTACTTTCTAACTACCCGGTCCAGGTCCAAGAGGACCCTGGCCAGGACAAGGACCGCCATTTGATGGGCGCATCCCAGCCACCACCGGGCCATCTCTATGACTCCAGGGACAGCAGGAGTACCATCAGCACGGCCCTGCCCTCAACCATGGTAGGTCTAAACCCTGAACCTCTGCCCTCTACGTTCCCCAATGGAATGTCTTACTGCCTCACCACAGATACCCCCCTCACGCAAGGGAATTGGCCACCTTCTCTATCCACTTGCACCTCCAGTGGAAATGTTATAGACTCGTTCCAGCCTGAGATTCCAAAAACCCAGCTGGCAGTCCCTGGGTCTGAGGAAGAAGGACTTCAAGAGCCACTCGGCCCATCCAGCTCCAGGTCCCCTTCAGATGTCTCCCACCCGGGGCAAAGCATTTCAAAGCAGAGATGCTTCTCTCCAGTGGACCCAGGCCAGGATTCCTCGGCTTCAGCATGGAAAGTCAGGGAACAAGAAGTCCACTGCCAGTTAATAGCCAGCGAATCCAGTGGCAACAGCTCCCAAGAAGCTCTTTCTGAAACCTCTTGCTATCCAGTCAACCTGCAAGAGGACCCACGTCAAAGGGAAGAGAAGATGAACTCAGCTCCTGGGAATTCCCACCTTCCCTCTGACTCCTTTGACTTGGACGTGAATTCTCTTCTGAAGGAATTATTTCCTTCCTTTTCTCCAACTGCCATGCTTTATGAAGAATGTCCAGTTACCCCCATCGCACAAGGGAATTGGCCACCTTCCCCCTCAGATTGCACCTCCAATGGGCACGCTATGGAATGTTTCCAGCCAGGCCATCCAAAGCTGCAGCAAGGAAGCAATGGGCCTGAGGAAGAAGAAAGACTTCAAGAGCCACTCTGCCCATCCAATTCCAGCTGCCCTTCACATGACTCCCACCTGGGGCAAAGTCCGTCTAAGAAGAGATGCTTCTCTCCAGTGGACTCAGCCAAGGATTTCTGGGCTTCGGCATGGAAAGCCAGGGAACAAGAAGTCAACTGCCTACTAGCCAGAGAATCCAGTGGCAACAGCTCCCAAGAAGCTCTTTCTGAAGGCTCATGCTATTCAACAGGCATGCAAGAAGACACTGGTCAAACCAAAGAGAAGATGAACTCGACTCCCTGGGATACCATCCGGGGGACTCAGCCACCTTCAGAGCTTCCATTTCATACCACTCACTTAGACCAGGATGCTGTAATCCATCAATTTTTTCCTTCCATTACTCCACCTACCATGCCTCATAAACACAGTCCAGCTACTCACATCACACAAGGGAACTGGCTACCTTCCCTCTCAAATTGCACCTCCAATGTGAACAACAACGTGGAGGGTTTCTGGTCTGGCAGTCCAAAGCCCCAGCAAGGAAGCACTGGGATGGAGGAAAAAGAAAGACTTCAAGAACAACTCTGCCCATCCAGCTTCAGGTCCCCTTCAGATGTCTCCCAACTGGGGCAAAGGACTCCTAAGGAGAGATGCTTCTCTCCAGTGGACCCAGGCAAAGAGTTCTGGGCTTCAGCAGGGAAAGTCAGGGAACAAGAAGCCAACTGCCAGTTAATAGCCAGCGAATCCAGTGGTAACAGCTCCCAAGAAGCTGTTTCTGAAGCCTCCTGCTATCCAGAAGTCCTGCAGGAGGAAACTGGTCAGGTAAAAGGGAGGAATCCCACTCACCGGGATTCCCTCTTCAAGACCCAGCCACCTTCACAGCTTTCCTCTCATTCTCACCTGTCTGATGGGATCCATCAAATTTTTCCTTCCACTTCACTTGGCATGCCTTCCCAAACCAACCCAGATATGTCCATTGCACAAGAGAGCTGGCCACCTTCCCTCTCACCTTGTATCTCAAATGGGAGTCATATGAACTCTTCCCAGTCTGGCAGTCCAAAGCCTCAGCAAGCAGACACTCTGATGGAAGAACTAGAAAGGCTTGAGGAGCAACTCTGCCCATCCAGCTCCTGGACCCCTTCAGATTTCTCCCACCTGGATCAAAGGACTTGTTTGATGAGATGCTGCTCTCCTATGGACTCAGCCATGGATTCCTGGCCCTGAGCTTGCAATACCACGGAATAAGAAGAGGAGTGCCTGCTAGTGGGACAATCCAGTGGCAACAGCTTCCCTCATCCTATTTCTGAAGTCTCCTGCTACCAAGTTGACCTACAAGAGGATACTGGTTAAGCCAAAGAGGAGCTTATCCCTAGGCCCTGAGATTCCGCCCTGGAGACCCATCAACCTTCAAAGTTTTCCTTTGACTCTATTGACTTGAATCTGGATTTTTTCATTTGTGGCCCATTTCTCTATGGTTCTCTATCTTTCTCGACTTATGAACCTTCATAGTACAATCTTTTGAAGGCTGTACACCCTTCACTGTCCTGCTATCCCCATGGCTAAAGAAAGATGGCTGGTTACTTTTCCCATTTTTATTTAAAATTTTTATGTATGTATGTATGTATGTTTTTGTCTATCTAGCTCTCTATCTATCAATTCATTCATTCATCTATTAATTCATGTATTTGTTCATCTATTCATTTGATTATTTATCCTGTCATCAATTTATTCATCATTCATTCCTTCATTTATCTATTTATGTATCTCTTCATGTATTTTTTATTTATTTGTTAATTTATGTGCTTTTGTATGTATTTTGACATAGTTATATGATTCCTTTTCTTTCCTTCCCCTTTTCCCTTCCCCTCTTGGAGCCATTAAGTAATTCCACTGGGTTTTATATGTGTTATCACAATACCTATTTTAATGTCATTCATTTTTGTGACAGTAATCTTTAGAAAACAAAATCCCACATTCTATATCTACATAAAAGTGATAAATTATGTTTTTCTTCTGTGTTTCTTTTGCAACCAGTCTTTCTTTCAATGTGGATAGCATTATTTATCCTTAGTCCCTGGGGATTGTCCCAGATCATTGCTTTGCTATTAGTAGAAAAGTCAATTATATATGTTTGTGCAACAGTGTTTCCATTTTTGTGTACAATGTTCTCCTGGTTCTTCTCATTTCACTCTGTATCAGTTCCTGTAGGTCTTTCCAGTTCCCATAAGAGTCCACCACTTAATTATTCCTTTCAGCATAATAGTAATACATCAACATCAGATACCACAAGGCATCACATGAGACCCCCAAACCTCTCCTTTCCACCCCTCCCTGGAAAAATTGAATGGTCTTCCAAGAAAGTACTGATTCAGAAATTCTGTGAGAATCTTAGATAGTTTCACAGTGACATATTGAATTATCACCTAAAGAAAACTCTGTTTGGAGCCACTGAGGTAATCTAAAATCATTGTCTCCAATCTGTGAATCATTGACTTCCATTGTGAGTGATCTAATCCATCTGCTTCATTTAAACCCTCTATAATTATTTTCCTAAACTATATAAACTTTGTTACTGATCAGCAAGAGGCCTGTAAGTCTGTCTGTAAGAGTATCTGTGACTCTCCTGATCCCAACCTCATTCCTCCTATCTCATTCCTTGATCCACAAATAACTTGATGTGCTGGTATTATCACATTTACCATTAGTCTTTTCCATTGTTCTGCTCTTCTATCTCTTAGCCAGTAACAGATCATTTTAATGGTCAACACTTTACAATCCAATTTATGATCTGGTACTGCTAGGCCACTATCCTTCATATTATTTCTCATTAGTTCCCCTGATATTCTTAATCTTTCGTTCTTCCATATGAACTTTGTTATAATTTATTTTAATTCTATGAAATTTTTTGGTTGTTTGATAGGTATGACACTGAATAAGTAAATTAATTTATGTCTGGATTTTCATTTTTATTATATTAGCTTGTCCTATCCATGAGCAATCAATGATTTTCAGTTTTTTAGTTCTAGTTTTATTTATGTTAAAAGTATTTTGCCATTTTGTTCATACAGTTCCTGAATTTGACTTTCTTCCATGACCTTTTGATCCTCTTTTTCCATTAGATCCTTTATACTTTTCCTGGAACTCTTTTCTTCATTGGATTTTTGTTCTTTTGCCACTTCACCAGTTTTGCTTTTTCAGTTATTTTCATTATTCCTCTATCCTTAGATATCACTGACATATGAGAAAGGTGAATCATAGTGTTACAAAAAAATTCATGCTTAAAAAGAAATTAAATATCTTCCATTCAATAACCATATTATACACACACACACACACACACACACACATACATACACATATATTACATATGGAAACTGAGGGGAAGAAATGAGTAATTTCCTCAAGGAAAGAGTTCAATTATTGGCAGAAAAAGTCTTAAAACCTAGATTTAATCATTCATCAAATATTTATTAGTCATGTACTATGTGAAAGAAAAAATTGCATCCTTCTCAAAGAGAATACACTCCTAGGGGATAGCTGGGTGGCTCAGTGGATTGAGAGCCAAGCCTAGAGATGGGAGGTCATAGGTTCAAATCTGGCCTCAGCCACTTCCTAGCTGTGTGACTCTGGGCAAGTCACCTAACCCCCTTTGCCTAGCCCTTACCACTCTTCTACCTTGGATCCAATACACAGTATTGACTAGAAGACAGAAGGTAAAGGTTTTTAAAAAAGAGAATGCACACCTCTTAGGAAATTAAGTTTATTTTCTACTTTCTAACAGCTTCTCTAATTAATTTGAACTCTATGGAAGAAGATTCACATGCACCAGGTACCCCCCAGTACCATTACCTTGTTTCAACCTATTACATTATTAGCTTCCTGAGGGCAAGGATTATTTTATTTACTTGTTCTCCCTATACCTTAGCACAGTGCCTGGCACATAATCAGTACTTAATAAAGTACTTGATTGAATTGCATTGAATTGAAACTCAATGTAGCTTATTTATGAATATCTCTATCTTTAACCATATTTACACATGTATGTCCAAACACAGGAAAGCAAAATACAGAACATATCAATTAATTAGTACTTATTGAATTAGTTAGTGTAACTATTAAGACAGAAAATTCAGCATACCCTTTATTCCAATGTTCTACTCAAAATATGAGGAAAATGATATATACAGAATTTTGCATTCTCCAAGGTCACACTAGTCAGTGGCAAAGGTAGGTGCTTGAAAAAAGTCATCTGCCTAACAATCAAGATAATTTTCATTATACCGAACAATGATTGTGGTGGAAATGATTTGAAAATCATGCCAGACATTGATGCTTGTGATTTCTCATAAATTGTCTAGTTGTCCAAAGTAGAATTATGGAATTTGGTAAAAATAAAAATTCTTTGGTACTTAATATAAACCTCATTTGGCTTAATCATAATAATTCATTGCAAATCCATTTACTATAATAGCTTTTTCATTAAACAAACAAGAAAAGAAACTTTAAAATGAAATCTTGATATAATGAATCTGAAAATCACACTCTAAAATATTTTATAAGACTTGTACAAACTTGGCTTTTTCTATTTCTCAGCTTACATTGATATAATAGATATATGGATTATGCTATTTTCATGATGGATTGCACTAAATGATTCATTAAGAATTAGAGTTCAAGTGAATAGTTATAATTTCTTGCTGGAGGCAGAACAAAACTTTTTTTTTGCATCTTGGTCCTTAAGGAGTTTCATCTCATGAAGTTATTTTTCATATATTCTATACCATAACCACAAGTATACATTTCATTGACTTCAGGAATTACTTGTTGAAGAAACTGGGGAAAAATGCCTTGAGATCAGGAGAATTGAAATGGAATTATAGTTATCTCCAAATATTCATAACCTCAGAGGCTAAAGGAGGTCATCTAGTCAAATCTATATATTTCATACCTAAGGAAACTGAAAAAGTTCCTTCTGGAATCTGGTTGACTACTTTAAAAAAATTAATGGTTATTTTACAGTTGTATCTCTGGAGGTACTTATTGTGCATTTCCCCAGCTCACTTATTTTTAATGATTTATTTAGCTTTTCTCTCAATAATATACAAAACAGTTTTTAACATTATTTTAATGACTTTTGGATTCCAAATTCCTTCCTTCCTCTCTCCTTTCCTTGAGAAAGCAATCACTTTAATATAGATTATATATGTTAGGTCATGAAAACGTCTTTCCATATTGGCCATGTTGTAAAAGAAAACAACAGACAAAAAAAATAAAGGGAAAAAAAAACATGAAAAAAACTGAAGCATGCTTTGAACAAAATTCACCCCTCTTCAAAACTTTCTTTGAAATGGATAGCATTTTTCATTATAAGTCCTTCAGAATTTTGTAATATCATCATATTGTTGACAATAACTAAGACATTTACAGTTGATCATCATACAATATTGCTATTATTGTTTACAATGATCTCCTGGCTCTGTTCAATTCACTTTGCATCAGTTCATATGACTCTTTCCAGGCTTTTCTGAAACATGGATGCTTTCTTTTGAAATATACCTTGGAGGACTGTTTAAGTTACACAAAAGTAAGAATTTAGTTTCAGAGATCCTCTCCAGCTCAGAGATTCTGTTTTGCTTTTGTTTTATTGTATCTTCTGCAACATCTTACACATTTGTCTAAATACAGTAGCTACTGATAAAAGTAATAGCTAGTGTGGAGGCAGTCAGCCAAAGAGTAGGTGAGTCTGCTAGTATAGATTGGATATAGGATTCCTGAAAAGGAATTGCCTTGGTAGTTCTTACCATTCTTTTGCCTTAGAATGAATACTCATTATTATATTTGAGACAGATGGTGAGGTTATTTTGTTTTCTGTTTTATAGGAGAGGCCAGCTAGGTGGTTCAAGGACAACCTCAGAAACTAGAGCTCCTGCTTTCAAACTTGGCGTCATACACTTCCTAGCAATGATACTCTATGCAAGTCATTTAACATCAATTGTCTTGCCTTAGGGACCTTCGATCTCAGAACTGATACTCTGTTTATTCTAAGACAGAAAGTAAGGTATCTTTAATTTTTAAAGATTTATCTTGGGATGAGGGGAAGGTGAAGAGTGGCACTCTCTATATCTCATTGACCATAGAACGAACATATGAACTACAAAAGATCAAAATATCTGGCATTTTGTTTGGCTTCAGTAGCTGTGTCCCAAAGAGTTTATAACTGCATGTGTCTAGAGCAGTGGTGGCTGGCTACAATATCAGCATTGGGATCTGAGATTTACAATGAGAACAGACAAGATAAACCAAGAGACTTCTTAACAGAGCCTATCAAATGTAGCCTAGAATGAAGTCCTAACTATAGATTCTATAAATATAGTAACTTTCAGAGTCTAGTAGCATTATATGTAAATGGAGTCTCATGTGGAATCTTTGAACAGAGGAAAGGATTTACCATAATTAGAAGTTTGGACTCATCTTTTAGTCTTCTGTTTTCTTGACATGTTTGCTCACTGTGTGCTAAGTAGAATCCAAATATCTCCTAGTTTTTTGTGTCTGTTAAAGGAGAATATATCACTAGTTTGGGATGTTAGATTTAAAATTAATGTATCCAAGTTCTTATTTTTCATAAAGTTTATTAATAATTACTTGGAATATAAAAAGCAGATAAACATAGATTTAAAGTCTCTTTCTTACTCTAAGTCTGACCATGCGTATCTCATCTTGCATGTTTCTCCATCTATCCCTGACCAGCTCCCAGGAAATAGTGAGAGAAAAAAAAAGACCATGGTGGACTGCACCCACACCCTTTTATTTATGTTCATGGTCAAAGTGCTGGCATATAAAAAATGGTATGAACTGGATTGGCAATCTAGGAGGGGGAGGGGATGAAATTCCCTCTACATAATACCCACTGTGATCCTTAGTCTCCCTCATGGATCATTTAAACATCTTATACCTCTAAAGATCTTGTATTTTATATTTACTTCTCAATAAAGAAGGTAAACAAGTTGGAGAGGAATGTAAAGCAACTGATGGCAAAGCATTTAAAAAAGAGGAAACAGATGAGAAGGAGATTCCAACAAAAGAGAGAATTATTTTTCCATACTTCCTCATCTGAGGATTCCTCTGAAAGTGTTCCTAACACACCCTCCACTCAACCCATTGATATTGATACTGCCACCACCCCTTCCTCAACCGGTCCCGCACCCTGCTCAACCCATACCCTCCCACAGACAGTCCCAGCTGCTGTTTCAGCCCCCACCCTCCATGCCACTAATCAGACAGAGACAGGAACTCAAAATAATGCAGCACAAAGCCTATTTCCTTTACGAGAAGTACCCACTTTCAATAATGAAGGAGATATGGTGTCTGGAAGACATTATACTCCCTTCAACCCTGAAGATTTAGCTAGATTTAAAGAAAATATGCCCACTTTTGAGAAAAAAAACATTCATAGTTTTAAGAAAATTAGGCAATATATTCTGAACTTATGACCCTAGCTGGCAGGACCTTGAAAATGTTTTAGATGAACTTCTGACAGTCGGTGAGAAAGATAGGATCATTACGCAGGCCAATCATAAGAAAGGTAAAGATGTACCTAACTGGCCCATCAAGGATCCAAAATGGAATTACAATTCTATGACAGATCATAAGAAATTGCAGGAAGGCAGGGAGGCATTATTGATAGCCATGAAAACCTGTGCTGATCACAGGACACCTGGTCAAAATTCGCGGAAACCAGACAACTTACCAATTGAAACTCCCTCCCATTTTATGAACAGGCTGATTGAGGTTAGAGAAATATATTTGGGCCTTGATTTAGCCATGGAACGGGATATTAAACATGTAAGTAGGCAATTTGTAAAGAATTCCTGCAAAGTAGTCAGAGACTATTTTAATACTAACTGCCCAACCTGGGAAACTATAAGCCTTGGGGAATTGAGGAAAGTAGCATCCTATGTTTTTAGGGGCCAGGCACAAGAACATGAGAAAGATACTGACTCAATGGATACTTTAAAAGCAGAAATCAAAATGCTAGCAGAAAAACTAAAAAATAAAGGAGAGATTATAGCCCCTCTCCAAGAATCTAACTATCAGCCTGTTATTTGTCAGTTCTGCAAGAAGACGGGCCATATGATGATGAACTTTAGGAATCTCTTAAAGTTACTCAGAAATAACACCCAGCTGAAACAGGAATAACAACAGGAATAGTAATAACAATAATAAAAATGATGATGATGATTCCAGGAATAGCAATTTTAGGCATGATAGAAATGCTAGAAATAAATCTCGGAATGATGATAACTCATACCAAATGACCCCACAACAGTATATCTTAAGTGGAGCTCGCCCCCGGACTACTCAGGGTGCTAATGCCCCTCAAGGGGGGACCCATGAAGCCCAAGCATCTTTATGAAGGTGTGTGTGGGGAAAGGCAATGGAATGAGAAAGGGAAACCTTTGACTTTCCAGACCCTGATGTTTTAATGCCTATTATCCCCACACATTTCCCCCCAAATAGTAAGGAACCTCATGTAACCCTAAAAGTAGGAAATTCATATTACAATTTTTTGCTGGACACTGGGGCTTCAAGATCAGTACTGGTGAGTAAGCCAGATGAAAACTGTAATTCTATTGGCTCTCTAAACGTAGTAGGGGTATCAGAACACCTCAAAAGGTCCCAAAACTTTCTTCTCGCATGGTAAGCATGGGACCCCTAATGGTCGAACACTCCTTTCTTTTAATGCCTGGATCCCCCACAAATTTATTGGGAAGGAATCTATTATGTAAACTTAAAGCCACAATAATTTGCAATCCAGATGGTTCTATGTCACTTGTAGTATAATTCAAAGTGGGCTAGAAATAATGAATCAAATAGATGTAATCAAGAAAACCATACAGATACTTGCTGCAATCACACATGCAAAAAGTACAGTCAAACACCTTCGTTAGATGATATGGAGAGATATATACAAATGGGCACGAAACTGAAAAAATTATTATGAATCAAGATTTCTAATTTAAAACCTATCAATCAGTGTAATTTGGGTGTGGCAGAGTCTAAGAGAATTGAGGGAAGCAAAATGAGAAACCGAGGCAAAATAGAAAAGGTGTCTAAAGTAATCTACACAGAGGATACACATAGGTCTGTGGTAGATAATGAGCAATGGGAAGACATAATGCAAATGCGCAAAGAAATCTTTGGCATTAAGGAGGATGATTATATAAGGGATCAGCTTTCTTATTCCATATCACACACATTGGGTGGGAAGCATGAATCAAACCATTGCAAAGAATCACATCAAGAAAATTTGCAAACGGGTTTAGGATTAGATGCAACAGTTCTTTCCCATGCAATTGCTTTAGACACAAGGTCACAGTTAGAGTTTAAAGAACAAAAAAGTCTAGAGCTTGGCAAGAACTTGATTTTAAAGAAACGACCTACTGATTTAAAAGATGATAGCAGCTGTGTAGGAAAGTCAAAATCCACCTTTCTCAACCCTTTAGCTACAGAATTTCATCCCAAACTTTGGGGAAGAGATAGGGAACAGTTGCTTTCTTCTACAATCAGTGTGGCTGAACATAACATCGAAACTGTTACTGTGATTGATAAAAATAAAAATCACCTAATGTCAGTCACAAAAACAGTAGGGCAAAATAGGGAACAACAGTCAGCTTTTGAATCAGTAATTGAACCTGAAGTGTTGAAGGGAACACAATATAACTATCATACAATCCCGGAGACTACTGAAGGAGAGATTGCTGATTTGAGGCTTGACAATTCTTTAAAGAGCAGAGTGGAAGATAGAACAAATCAAACTTCCATTTCTGAAGCCCTTAATGAAAACCAACATGGAATTTGCAATAGTGACAATGACTTATAAGCCCTCAATGAGAGTATGCTCTTTAAGCCTGCTTTCTGTAATCCTGATTCTAAACTGAACTTGCCTAATGGTGCTATAGGAAGTTTGGGTTTAGAGACAAAAGTCCATACGCAACAAAGAATCAATGACAAGTGTACACAAAATACTGAGGATTCTTTATTATCCTTAGTGCCAGTGAAGTCCAATGACAGTGGAGAACCCTTAGTTACTTTAGAAATCGGGGGAGTACACTATGAGGGATTACTGGACACGGGGGCAACTTGTTCCGTACTATGAGAACCACCTGAAGGATGTCAATTTCAAGGCAGTTTAAGAGTAAGAGGAGCTTCTGGGGTAGCACAACAAGTCCCAAAGCTAAAAGTTAAAATGTTAAAATTTGGACCTCTGACTCTTGAACACACCTTCCTATTGATGCCATCATGTCCTTCAAACCTCGTGGGAAGAGATATTCTATGCAAATTGGCTGCAACCATCCAATGTCAACCAGATGGACAAATTTATTTACACATACCTAAGAGATCTCTGAAACACCATCCCATTTTATTTTTAGACACATGTAGTGAGGAACCATCATGCCAATCAACTGATAACATCTATGAGGTTCCAGATGATATTCCAGATTATGTGTGGGCTAAAAATTCAAATGCGGTGGGCAGGATATTGTCAGCAGAACCAGTAAAGATAGAGGTGAAAGAAGGCTTACCTCCAAGAATTCCTCAGTTCAGACTTAGTCAAGAAGCGATAGAAGGAGTGAAACCCATCATAGAGAGTTTATTGGAGCAAGGGATATTAAAATATGGATTTTCACAATACAATACACCAATCATGCCAATAAAGAAAGCAAAATTATCTCCTGATGGAAAGACTCAATGGCGTTTAGTTCAAGATCTAAGAGCAATAAATGACCATGTGCAAAAGACCTATGCCGTGGTACCAAGTCCATCGCAAATCATTGCAGCAATTCCACCTGAAGCTGCTTGGTTTACTGTTCTGGACTTGAGCTCTGCGTACTTCTCTGTTCCCCTGCACAGAGACAGCCAGAAGCTGTTCGCTTTCTCCTGGGAGGGTAAATCTGTCTTCTGGACGCGTTTGCCCCGGGGATTTGCAGATTCAGCTTCATTCTTTTGCCAAATTCTGCAGAGAGACCTTGAGTCGATAACATTCCTTGACAGCAAAATGGTACATTATGTTGATGACATCCTGCTAATGTCACCATCTGCTGAAGTCTGTTACACTGATAGCGTACACTTGATCAAAGAGCTAGGCAAAAGGGGCCATAAAATTTCCAAATCGAAACTTCAATTCATTAAGGAAAAAGTAAATTATTTAGGATTCATCCTAGAGAAAGGCTCCAGAAGAATTTCCAAAAAGAGAACACAAGATATACAAAATTTGAGTTTGCCTAAGACCAAAAAGCAACTCAGGGCAATCATAGGAATAATGAGCTTCTGTAGAAACTGGATTCCAGGTTATGCTTCCATCACAAGACCTCTGAGAGAGCTAACCAAGAAGGAAGTTCCAGAACCCTTAAAGCTGAATAAAGAACATATCCATGCATTAGAGAAATTGAAATCACTTACTCTATCAGCTACAGCCCTAGGTATCCCTGATCATGTTAAACCATTCCTACTATATGTGCATGAAGACAAAGGGATAGCCTCCAGTGTTCTCACACAAACATTTGGAAATAGACTTAGATCAGTTGCTTACTACAGCTTTAAGTTAGATTCAGTGATTTGTGGTATGCCTAGTTGTTTAAAAGCCATAGCTGCTGTAGCCATCATGATTAGAAAATCTTCATCCTTGGTATTAGGGAGTGAACTGAAAGTATTTTCCCAACACCAAGTGGAATCTACTTTAAGAAACACCAACTTACAGGCATTTACTTCTCAGAGATTATCAAGATACCAAGCGATTCTGTTGGCTAGTGAAAATATAACTTTTCACTGGTGCAGAAACATAAATCCTGCTACTCTGATTCCAGATTTACCTCTGGAAGGAGAAAGTCTACACATCTGTGAAGATGCACTTAACATCATGCATAAAACAAGACCTGATTTAGACAATAAGCCAATGAAAGACCCTGATATTACCTTATTCACAGATGGATCATCATATGTAGTAGGCAATCAGAGATATACCAGAGCAGCTGTAGTGACAGCCTCTGAAACCCTTTGGTACTCATCATTACCATCTACCATTAGTGCTCAAGGAGCAGAATTAATGGGCCTAATCTACGCTCTAAAAATTGCAGAAAATCTAAAAGCTAACATTTTTACCGATTCTTGTTATGCTTTTTCAAGCGTCCATCATTCTGCCATAATTTGGAAAAACTGAGGTTTCATTACATGAAATGGCAAATAAATAGCATATGGCAACTTAATTAATCAGTTGTTGGATGCAATCCAATTACCAGCCCAAATGTCAGTCATCCATTGCAAAGCTCATACAAAAACTCAAGGACCAATCAAATTAGGGAACAAACGAGCTGACGTGACTGCCAAATATGCAGCAAGATATGGACCTCTGACAATTCTGAACTTATCTTTGGTGGAAGAAGAAGATCTAAAAATGCATACTCCCCAAAGGAAGTGAAGGATTGGAAGAAACATCACGGTGCATATCTTCTTAACGGAGTTTGGTTAGGAACAAATGGAAAACCGATGTTACCTAAATCCTTATATTACACATTTTGCAATGCACTACACCAGAAAGGGCATTATGGAACTCTGGGCATGTCAGATTCTATAAATAGGTATTGGAATGCAAGGGGCATATATGACGTTGCTATGAGAATTTCACAGAGGTGTAAAATTTGTATGCATTACAACCAGACAATCACAAAAGTTCATAGTCTGGGAGGAAAACCTTTAGCTTACACACCATTTGAATGCTTACAAATTGATTACATCACAATGCCAAGGAGTAATGGTTATAGATATGCTTTAGTAATAGTGGATAGATTAACTAAATGGCCAGAAGCTTTTCCAACAAAGAGTAACACCTCAGCTTTTGTTGTGAAAATCTTACTAAGAGAATTAATACCTAGATTCTCTATACCATTACATATTGCATCAGCTTCTGGGTCCCATTTTGCAAATAAGATTCTAGCTACAGTTTATGAAATATTAGGAATTAAGAGACATCTGCACTCAATATTTAGGCCACAATCTAGTGGGCAGATTGAATGAGTGAATAAAAGTCTAAAAAATCTTATAGCAAAATTATGTGCAGAATCTCATATGAAATGGCCTGATGCATTGCCATTAGCACTATTCCACCTAAGAAGCCAAACCAACAGCATCACACATATTTCACCATTTGAAATGCTGTATGGA
The DNA here is from genome assembly GCF_016433145.1 of Gracilinanus agilis. NCBI lineage: Eukaryota > Metazoa > Chordata > Mammalia > Didelphimorphia > Didelphidae > Gracilinanus > Gracilinanus agilis. The sequence goes on along the minus strand of NC_058131.1, from coordinate 21,202,597 downwards.
CATCCACAATTCCATGGCAAAGCACCTCAAAGCATTCACAAATTATCACACCTAGGTATGGAATGCAAACTATATGAATATATCAAATTGCTCAAGCAATGATTAAATCAACTTCACAAATTAGGCTTGATACATCAAAGAGTACCTTTTGATTTTGATCTACATAACTTCCAACCCGGAGATTATGTTTACACCAGAAACTTCGCTAGGAAGACTGTGTTAGAACCCAAATGGATTGGACCTTTCCAAATATTAACAACTCTAAGTGCAATCAAAATTGAAGGAAAAGATCCGTGGTTCCATGTCACCCATGTCAAGCCAGCTAAAGACATGTCACTACAACAACGACCACAAGACCCAGAAACTATGCAAAACAAAGATTAATTAGCACCAACTGAACAATTAAGCAAGTCCTCAGTAAATCCAAAATCTATTCATAAGATCATAGAAACAGAGCAACAAACAGAACAACAATCAGAGCATGAATCAGAAGCAGAAGTAGACCAAGAACCAGTAAACAATCAGATTTTACACCCAAATGATTATCCCAATCTCAATCACTTAGAAGAATCATCTGTAAATAATTATGACAGTGAAAGAGAATCAATGAAGGAAGAAGACACAACATTTGATTTGCAATCAATACCAGATCTAGAAACTGATGATGACGAGTAAATGAAAGCACAAAGACTTAATCACGAACTTTTATTTTTTGGTTACCTATAATAATCATCTTTATTAAAATCATAAAAGAAAAGAAGAAGAGAAAATAATCATATAGGATAGACATTTAAAAATTTGTTCCTGACATAAGTCAGAAGGTGACAAGCGCTGGTGCATCAAAGCAACACAAATCAGAAGTTGACAAGCCCGGGTACATCGAACATCTCACTTGTTGCTGACTACGCAGATCATCACGAGGACAGCAAACCTGAGAACTACAAAGACATCTGTGACCAAATACATTTATCGTAAAGAGGACATCCACACTGTGAAGAGAAACATCGAACCAGCATGGGACACATGTATTTGGAAAAGAGATAACTTACACCCAACAGAATTCTCACTGCACACAACACTAGATTCCATCCAAGCAGTACATGCAAATTGCAAAAGAATTCCGGTGGAGTAAGTATGTAACACGTCATTACACGAATAAGTCAATAGACAACACATAAAACATTTTCCTGACTTCACATTTACATGTGAAACATAAACTTTCACTTGAGAGAGAAGGGTATATCTGCCTTAGTAAAAGAAAGTCTCTCACTATGGTACAGACACCGTTCTACTCAAATCACCTGACATGTCATGTACATATGTAATTTTGATTACTAACCATTAGCAATAAATTTACTAACACACAGGGACAGTTTAGTTAGTTTAGTAAGTTAGTACAGGGACAGATCTTTCTAAAATTTTCTTTGTAAATATTGTATATAACAAAGGTCTATGGTTTAACCAGTAGACTTACAAAAGATATAGGCTTACTTATTATTACTAACATTTCTAACATAGGCATAAGTGTACTAACCTATTCATACACTAACTTTAGCAAGAGAACTACAATTTAGAAGCATATTTGGAAAAAATTTGCAAAACTTTTCTTAGTTAATATTATCTGAGTAGTTCATAAAATTAGGTAATGCATAGATAGGATTCATTACTTTGTTCTAGTTAGCAAAAATTAGCCTTAAAAATGTGTGAATGTTTAAAATGTAATTTGTTTTCCTTTCTGTTCAAAATTTTTTTTTGAAAAATGAAATCCCCATTCCTCTCCTATACTTTTACCTTATCCCATCTTAGTTTTAGCTTATTTAGTTGTAGCATAGTTTAGGAGATAGCAACCTTTTATTATTTTGCAAACTTAGTTAGGGATAAGAGCTTAGTAAGAATTTAGCTTAGTATAAGAGTCATAATCCCTTAGACTTTAGTAACTATTAAAATGGTGCTAGTTGCACATTTTGAAAAGAAAAGGGGCATTTGTAGTATACAGAATTGGGGTGATATAGTTTTTTCTAGCTTTGGCTGAGTTCCAAAAGCTGTTAGGGGTTTGGAATCTTGAGGAAAAGGCAGTTGACTGGATCTTCTGTGGAGGGAGGCTGTGAATCAGCCAAGCTGCCTTGATTATCTAGCTTTAATATTGAAATTTAGCCTAGCTTTGATATATTTACTTAAGAAATTATTATTTTAGATAAACCCTTTATATCTTCCTTTCCTAATACCATCCCTGCCTTCCCTCCCTTACCTTATATGTCTGTGGAGTTAATAAGGAGAGTAATTAGAGAGGAGTTAAATCTGTGAAGGGTACCTAATTGCCAGCATTAGTTATAGTTAGTCAGTCATCATTTATTCCCTTTAGATAGCAATAGCATTTTGTAAAGCTGAGTTTAAAGGCAGGTCCTTACTCAGACTCCATCTTTGTTTCCCCTCCCCCACCTGAGGTTCCTGAGACAACTGATAGGGCTTTCCTTTGATCCACCTTCCTAACAAACATCCTTCAAAGAAAATAAACCCTTTTGTTTCAACAGCCCTATTAGTATAATTTGTCTGTTAGTTATCAAGAGGGAAGAAGAGGGAAAGAGACAACATACTCTGGGCTTAGAGGGAAGCTGGGCATCCTTCTTGAAGGAAGGTGTTACTTCAAAACAGGTCCCTTCCTGTGAAATTAACTAAAGCCTGTTTGTTAATTTCAGTCTAGTCTATTTCCCTCAGCTTGTGTTTGAGTCTAAGTCCCAGTCTGTAAGCCTGCTGTGTTTGTCTGTTTAGTTTAATTTCTCTTCTCCCTAAGAGATCTCTGTTTTCCTTCTGTGTTATACTCCTGACTTCAGTCCTATTATACCCTGAATCTCCTTTAATCCCAGCCTATCTGTAACCGAGATTACCCACTTAGCAAGTCTCAGACATCCTCCTTTCAAACTCCCTTATACCCCACCTTTCCTCAAATTACCCACACTACACACTGGAATTGCCAGAGGACTCTTTAAACTTGCTCCCTGTACTTCTCTCAGAAGAGCAGGAAGTAAAGGAGCCTCCCACCTTTGAAATCCCAGATGATATCCCAAAGTCTCTCTGGGCCACATCTTCTACTGATGTAGGCCTACTTAAATCAGCTGTTCCTGTTCATATTAGCACAAGAGGAGGGCCAGCTCCCTCCATTCCTCAGTACTCCTTATCAAAAGAAAAGGGCTATAAACAATCAAGCTATAAAGAGACACCCTGTGGTTTCAAACCCAAACACAATTATTTCTTCTATTCCCAGTACAGCCGCTTACTTTACAGTTGTGGACCTGTGCTCAGCCTTTTTCTCAATTCCTATTCATGAGAATTCCAGACATATATTTGCCTTTACCTGGAATAATTCTCTTGGGCCTGGCAGCACCTTCCACAGGGGTATTGCGAAAGTTCATCCATTTTTGCACAGATTTTGAGCCAAGATACAGATAATATAACATTTAAAAATAGTAATTTAATTAAATATGTGGATGACTTGCTCCTGGCTTCACCAGATGCTAAAACATGCCGAGAAGATAGTAAACATCTTTTATAATTACATAAAAGAGGACATAAGATATCAAAAGGAAAAGTTCAGTGGTGTCTCCTCAGAGTAGAATATTTGGGGTTCATCTTGACAGCTGCGATCCTACTACTAAAAAACACTTAAGAGCAATCTTAGGATCAACAGGTTATTGCAGACAGTGGATCCCTTGCTATGGGGAAATTACTAAACCCCTTATAGCACTAACAAAACATTCAGTCCCTGAATCACTTAAATTAGAGGCAGAGCACAAGTTAGCTCTATGGAATTTAAAACAAGATATCCTGTCTGCCCCTGCTCTAGGCATCCCAGATTATAACAAACCATTTACTTTATATGTACATGAGCATAGAGGGGTAGCTTCAGGTGTTTTAACCCAAACTTTGGGACCTTACCAGCATCCAATTGCTTATTATTCGGCCCAGATGGACCCAGTAGCTGCAGGTGCACCACCATGTCTTAGAGGCGTAGCTGCCACTGCTCTGTTAGTGACAAAAACTGTTGATCCAGTACTGGGATGCCCATTAACAATTATGTGGCCACATGAAGTGGAAGCATTACTGCTGAGACATAGAACACAGACATTTTCTGATCAGAGAATTATAAGGTATGAAATAACCTTGCTAAATAATGAAAATATTACTTTAAAACTTTGTACAACTCTTAATCCTGCCACCTTGCTTCCTGATTTACCAGTCTCAGAAGAACCTTTACATAATTGTGAAGCACTAGTGTTCATGGCTGAAAAGCCTCGAGACAATCTACTGGACACTCCTTTAGAAAGTCCTGATCTAGTTTTATTTACTGATGGTTCTTCTTTTATAAGGGATGGCATACACTACACTGGAGCTGCTGTAGTCACAGAATTTGACACTGTATGGTCAGCTTCACTGCCCTCAAATCTAAGTGCTCAAGCTGCGGAACTCATAGCCCTAAAACATGTATGTATAATTGCCAAAGATAGAAGGGCAACAATTTATACAGATTCTAGATATGCATTTGGAATTTGTCATGCAGTGGGTATGTTATGGCTCCAGAGAGGATTTTTAACCTCAGCTGGAAAATCTATAGCTAATGCAAAAATTATTAATGAAGTTCTTTCTGCTCTCCAACTACCCAGAGTCCTAGCTGTAGTTCATTGCTCTGCCCATACAGGTGGCGCTTACCCTATCTCTAAGGGAAATGACTGGGCAGATACTGCTGCAAAGCTAGTAGTTATAGAAGGGCCTGAATTAATTTTAACATTAACAACCACTGATGACTTAAATTTATCACTTTCCTATGATGAAAAGGAAGTAACAAAATGGAAGCAGATATTGAAAGCTAAACAGATAAATGGAGTATGGGTGTCCTCTGAAGGAAAACCTCTGCTCCCTAGAAATGTTTATCACTAAATTTGCCAAGCTATTCATAAATATGGTCATTTTGGTACCCAGGGCATCGTGGACTCTGTTAAGAGGGTATGGATAGCTCCTGGCATAACCGCTATAGCCTCTAAAGTGTGTGCAGCTTGTCCTACCTGCCAAGCATATAACCAACACACCTTTTGGGGCAAGGCTTTTGGTGGGTGTCCATTGGCTTACACACCTTTTGAGCACCTACACATTGGTTTCATAACAATGCCAAAGGCTGGATAATATAAATTCTGTCTAGTCATAGTGGATCAACTGACCAGATGGCCAGAGGCATTTCCTACTGCCCGAGCCACATCGGCCTTTGTTGCCAAGGTGCTTTAAAAAGAAATCATTCCTCGTTTTGGCCTGCCTTCACGTATTGACTCAGACAGGGGGAGTCACTTTACTGATTCAGTTTTATCTGAAATATATTCCTGTTTAGGTATAACTCCCAAATTCCATGTACCATATCACCCCCAGAGTTCAGGCCAAGTTGAATGGATGAACAGAGAACTTAAAACTATGATTGGCAAATTTTGCACTAAGACACATCTAAAATGGCCTGAAATTCTCCCTCTAGCTCTATTTTATCTCAGAAGCAGTCCCAGGGGAGATCTACACATCTCACCATATGAGATGCTTTTTGGACATCCCCCTATACAGGCTAAGCCTTTTTATCCTGCATATACATCACTGTTAGGAGGAGATACTTCTATTGCTTCCTATATACAGGAATTGCAACACAAACTGTGTGAACTCCATGAGTCTGGAACTTCAGTACAAGCAGTACCAATAGACTTTTCACTTCATGACCTGAACCCAGGAGACAAGGTGTATATAAAGAACTTCCAGCGCACTGGGGCAACTCAGCCTTCATGGGATGGCCCATTTGAAATTTTATTAACTACCCCAACAGCTATAAAAATTGGAGAAAAGGACTCTTGGGTTCATTGCTCACATGTAAAGAGGGCATCTTCTATTGAACCTGATTGACTGTTTCCTGTTACCTGCATCGGAGATAACAGTTCATAGACTAATGGATGCTAATTTTGGAATCACATTGGTTGTTCTTGATTCTTTCCCTGAATTTATTTTTAATTTTCCGATTGCTTTTCCTATTATCTTTTAATAGAATAATTGATTTTTTCTTTTTTCTCATTTTGTGTACTTAAGTACATATAATTACTTAATTTTTTATTATTTTTTTGCAGTGCTATAATTTTAATATATATGGATTTGCTGTAATATTACTGCTTACTCACAAAGCCTTAGACTTTGGGAACCTGCCATATATTGTTAAATGCTGTGGGACTGTGATTAATGCTTCTGTCTGATTCCAGGAGAAGGGAATACAAGAGCCGTTAATAGTTCTAAGAAAGTACAAGGTCATGGAGACCGACCGACCAATCCCAATTGGGATTGATGAGAACATCTGCACAGTGCCAAGGAGCACAAGGTCAAAGAGATCATACAAATACAGGTGGGATTGAGGTACTCCCATGCCAACACTAAGGACTTGAACTCAGTGTAAGAATAGAAGTTGCGACGCTTAACATATGTTAAGACGTAGGACTCTCCGAACTACACTGCCAGTCCGGTCCTGCAGGTTGGCCATCATCTGGCTCACCCATATATTCCTGAGAATGAAGGGAATGACAGACACTTCCCTTGCATATAAATCTGGTCCTTTTTTCTCTCTTATAGAATGGCAACTTCCTGTAGTCTTGGCTGCAAATGGGTAAGTGCGGTATTACTGCATTGTGTCCTACAGACTAGTAGGATGGAAATTATATTAATTGGACCCTAATACAAGGGCCTGTTATAAATTTATTTTGTTTATTCAAAAATTTTGTATACATAGCTTTTGATATTTTGATTCTGATTGTAATGTTTTCTTTTTCCAAAGTTTCAATTTTCTTCTATTTGACTTTTTTTATACTTTTGTTTTTTCTTTTGGATTGACTCATACGACCCCATAACTCAACCATGTATCCTGAGCTGATCTAGGTATTTCTTTTTAAATATCCATGTCAGGGGGGATTGTATTTTTATAAAATCCAAGATTTAATTGTATTTTTATTAAATCCAAGATTTAATATTTTTAAATTTTGTTTCAGAAAATTTCTCAGGGAAAAAAAATACTTGCTGATTCTTTAATCCAGAGAATGAACTGTTTGCAGAGATATGCCTGAAGAATCTACATTTAATTAAGATATCCAGAATGAACTTTGGGTTGCAATTGATTGAACTGATGGGTTTTGTTGCATCGAGCGATCCAGAATGAACTTTGGGGTACTACTGATTGGACTGATGGGGTTTGAACAGTTACTTTAAATGTACATGTTATACCAATAGGGGACTGCCCCCAATTGGTTTCTTATCAATGCGCTTAGCAAAACATTGGTTTTGCTCTCTCTCTCTTCTATTCCCCTCTTATCTCTAACTATTGTAGTTAAAAGACTTTGTGGGTATAAGATGATTATATAAAATGATCACTTGGGGTGACTAGGCACCCAATATGATCATCAGGGGGGATTGTGTAAATGGAATTAACTCTAGCCCATTCATAGTCAAAACTCTACTTACCTGATATGATATCATCCCCACCTCCCTTTAGTGGGGAGGGGAGATGAGTTACCCACACGTGACAATAAGTAACAAGTCAAGAACAAGGCACTGCCCTTTGGGCAGTCCAAATCAGTGTAGAGGCTGCCATTTGTCCACTTGAATTAGAGGTGGACCCACAGGAAGTGACGAGAGACACTATCTTTTCAAGTATGTTGGTTACTTCCTGTGGAGACAGTTCCTGCTTTGAACTTGGTGCTGAAGGTTCTCGGCTGAGACCTCAGACTGCTTCCACTCTGAATGGTCATGTGGGTAAGTTAGGCTGACTTCCTTGGCCTACCTTGGCATTTTTCAAAACTCTACCTTGGCGTTTTCCAAACTCTACCTTAAGTAGGCTTTTACCTCTCTGATTGCTAAGGTCTTGTGGCATATAATTTAGTTTGATTAGCCTTTTAACCCTCTCTCTCCTTCCAAGCCTCTGCAGGCCTGGACTAGCCTCTCCCTCTCTCTATTTCCCTACCTTTTACCTTCCTAATTTTAAATAAACTACCTTAAATCCGATTCTGACTTGGGTCTATTTTAATTATGGAATCAATCTGAATTGTTGATTCCTGGCGGCCACACTTTTTTTTTTTAAACCCTTGTACTTTGGTGTATTGTCTCATAGATGGCAGAGTGGTAAGGGTGGGCAATAGGGATCCAGTGACTTTGCCCAGGGTCACACAGCTGGGAAGTGGCTGAGGCCGGGTTTGAACCTAGGACCTCCTGTCTCTAGGCCCAACTCTCACTCCACTGAGCTACCCAGCTGCCCCGCAGCCACACTTTAAATATATAACTATATAATATCTAAAATCTCCGTCTTACACCAACACCACAATCACCCCGAGATACATGGCTGAGCTATGAGGTATATGAAGCAAATGTCAAAAGAAAAGAAAAGAAAAGTAAGAAAAGAAAACAAACAAATAATACCCCCCAAAAATCCCAAATAGGTATGCTTATGATAGCAGGACATTTGGCAATCCATCTCTCTCTCTTTAATAGAAGATTGACAAACAGTCTGAATAATTGGTAACACATCCAATATGGGGTTTGTCCACACTATGCTCAGTGTTGGTATGGGGAACTCCATAAATTTGACCAAAGCAAATCTTGATGGATGATGATCTGGGTAGAAGGAAATTCAATGATTCTGGATGTGACTTTTTAAGCCTTTTCAGACTCCATTGTTTTATTAATGTTAACTCTTTTCAGTTTTGTTTCCCCTACATAATAGTGAACAAGTCTTTGTAATGCAGCTATTGGAAATAAAGAAAAGGGATCTTGAATTCAGTGCCTGTAATATGTCACATAAGCTAAGGTCCCTCAAAAGACTATCTAAGACTATCTCCAGAAGAGAATCTCTTCAGACTATCTTCTCAAAGACCATCTACCCTGAAGGTGTTCAGAACTTGCTTTTTATGGTGACTTCTTGTCCCTTCTCCTCTTCATAGAGGCCAATCATAGTTTCCAAATTCTCTAGCATTGTCCAGGAGGCAGTGTCTGGAGGTTAAGTTCTCCTTAAAAAGATTCACAGAATCCAGCTGATTGAATTTCTAAGGGTGTGAATTCTCTAAGTACCTTGCTAGCTTCTCAAGTAGTACTGTGAGTAGGGTGCTTAATTTTTGTTGATTCTATTCAAAAGTAGATGGGGGGGGGAATAATTCAGTCTTCATTCTAGTGAGGTACTAAGTAGGGGCACTTAAGTTACTGTTAACTCAGGTTAGGCAATAGAGTAAAAAATTCTCTTTCACAGTAGAATGGATGGGTGCCAAATTTAATATTCTTTACAGTACATTATGTGATCACATATGCATTTGAAAAGCATAGGATGATAGTAAACCTCCTTTTCAGGGATAATTATTCTAATACTTAGAAGTATAGCCATAGCATTTATCCATATTAATTTGTTTGACCTTCTCTTTACATTAGCCAAAGTTGGCTCAGGGAGAAGAACAGTGAGATTGGAACCCAAAGCCTTGGATTTCAACCAGTCTCCATGTTTTAGTTGTGTGTTCTTGAATGATCTTCTTATAGTCAAGTTTTCCTCAGGAGTTACATGACATTGGCATGGGACCCTGACTTTCACTTAGGCACTCTGTTTGGGATGTAAGCCCACCAACTCAAAATGAAAAAAAAAAGACTCTAAGAATACAAAGCAACAAGCTATTTTTTATTTCTCTTCTGGAACAGGACATCTGCAACAGAGATATACTCAGTTGGGAGGCACCTGCTGAAGTTGAGGCAGATGTTTAAATATAGTTTCAAGGGAGAAGGAGATATTTTCTTTGTGCTCCAGAGGGGCTTACAATCTAGTATCCAATCCTGTCCTCCTACTGGCTCAAATTCACCTTCCTCAACCCAATCCTGACCCTCTTCTGTGCTTGTGCACATCTCTCAAAGCCCAATCAGCCTTATACACACTTCAAGCCAAGTTGCAGGGTAGTTTTAGCCTATGTGGCAGGGTAGGGGTGGGCAATGAGGCAGGGATTGTTCTTGACCCAGTACTTCCTGTGTTCTAAGTGTCAGATATGCAGAAAAGAGAAAGAAAAAAAAAGGGGGGAGGGGGAATGTTTAGTGTGGTTGCACACCCAGCATGAGTCCCCTTCAATTCAAATCTCTGTAGGTGTTTCAGGTCAAACAGAAAGCAGAAAAATTCCTTTCCTCCCTTACATTCTTATAATGATGAAGGAAAGGTGACTCTGGGTATCAGAGACTCATGATAAGGAAAGATCCCTGATAGAAATATTCTTCTTAGATTCTCCCCTAGATTTTGAGATGGACATAAATATACATCTTTTGGTTATGCTCTGATACCATCAGGTTGTAATCAAGGACATCTACTTGTTCCCTAAACTATGCCTGGCCACACACTGTGTCTTTGGGACACTAAACATCACTCTAGTCCCAGTCAGGTGACAAACATCTCCCAATTTTGTCTAAACTCATTCCATTCTTTCATCCTTGGTCATGTAGCCTCCATTGTCAAAAGGGTATAAGAAGCTCAGAATCTAACTCCTCTAATAGCAGTGTCCCACCTGAACTATCCTCCCAGCCAAATTCAACATGAATACCAAATTAATAAATTTCTCTTTTTATTTTTAAGGTAAATTATTGGAATCTTGCATTCTTGCAAAGAGTACCTGTCTCAAACCTGGGGTTCACCTAAAATCCCCCCAAAATAACAAGTTGTATTGAGTTCCTTCCAGCTCTAAGACTATGATAGTGTGATTATTTAGGCCAGTTGAAGTTGAATGTTGGAAGTAATAAATATGTGGCTGCATCTTTCCAGTCCCATTGATGAGAGCTTAGATATAGCCACCCTGCTACTAGAAATCAAACTGAAAGAGAAACAAGTCAATCTTCAGCCTTAGGATATCTATTTGAATAAAAGTTCAATATTTACCACTGTGGAACTCAGGAAAAAGGGGTTTTTGATCTCAATGGAAATGGTGGCATTGTATTCAGATTGCTAGGGGGTTCATTGCAGCAACATTCTACAATTTATCCTTGAAAGTCCTTCAGTACCACTGAGTGCAAATGGCTAGACAGCTGGTTAACTGCTCAAGAAAAATGTAGTCAGCGATCAGAAGTAAATATGTTTTCTTTGTTTGGTAAAATTATAGTGTATCTCCCATCACTGACATGAGATTTTTCCAGCAATTGAGTTGGCTTTCCACAGAACTATCCATATTATCTTCCCAGGCATTTTTGACCTTATAATTGACACAGAATTCAAGTATTATTGACTGAATTTTACAACTTTACAGATAACTACCTGCCATAATGAATAGAGCTAAAGACCTGGATATATGAGTTCAAATCTGGACTTATATACTCCTTTACCAGTGCAATCCTGGGTAAAATAGCTTAGTACAAATACCAAAAGTCTCTACATTTATAAAATTGAGATAATAGTATTTTATATCTTCCAGAGTTGTTGTAATAATCCAGGGAAATTATAGCTGTAAAGTGGTATGCAAAATTGAAGTACAGAGATTATGCATACACAGATACATATCACATATATTTATGTATCATAAATAACATATTTATATTATTTATGTATTTGTCTTACATAAACAGATGTCTAGATACATGACATGGGTAGAGTAGAGAGAAACAGAGAGATAGAAAGTATAAGAGTTTACAATGTAGCTACAGTTTAGGAAACCAAACTTCAAAGAGATTCATAAAATCTTTGTGAAAGTGTTTGTCAACTTAGAAAAATGGAGAATCACTAAAGGAGTCAGAAATACCAAATCTTAAATCTGGAAGAGGCAAATTCTTAATATCTAGCTGCCACACAGAGTCAAACACTAAATACTACACAGAGCCAAAGTCCTGGGACTCTGGGAACAATTTTTCTGGGAGAATTCACTGCCAAAGAGGATTCTCCAAAGAATGACAGAACTTGGGGATCTTATATACCTTTTGAGGGAACAAAGAAGAGGAAGTAAGACAGATTAGTTCAAATTAGCAAAAGGAAATGAGGAGCTCAGGACTTGATTAATAGGAATGGGCTGATGATAAACTACAAACAAAAAAATGTTTCCAGCCTGGGGCTGGACTAAAAGGAAGGGTTCTCTGATTACAATGGGAGAAACTCCTAAAACTAAATTGCATACTAATCTTATCTAAACTGGGAGCTTAAAGTATTTTAAGGTCTATTGCTCAGTGTGGAGATAAGGTCAGTTTGAGACTCCCTTTAAGGCAATCTTCTAAAGGACTGAGCAAACTTTAAGGTTTCAAAAACACAGTTCACAGGTATGAATACATTGGATCTAAAACTCAGAGAGACCCAAGAGTTAAGGTTCAATTTCAGGGCTATTCTCCACACTCTCTTTCTATAGGATTTACTATCTCTACTCTCTCTCTCAGTTAGGGTTTGCTATCTATTTTCCTCTAGGGCAGTGATTCTCATAGTGGGCTCCACTGCCCCCTGGTGGGTGCTGCAGTGATCCAGGGGAGCAGATATGGCCACGGGTGCATTTATCTTTCCTATTAATTGCTATTAAAATTAAAAAAAATATTAATTTCCAGGGCCACTAAATAATATTTTTTTCTGGAAAGGGGGTGGTAGGCCAAAAAAGTTTGGGAACCACTCTTCTAGGGTAACATCTTACATTTTGATAGCTCTCATTAGAACTTATTTTTCTTTGCTTATACTCTAATAGGTTTCTTTTAAAAGATGTTATTCATGTATACCCTTTTAGCTCTTTTGTCTAATTTCTTAAACAAAGGCATGCACACACACAAATATCCTCAAACCACTGAGACCAATTAACTTTCTGATAGCTTTTTAAATGATAATGATGATGGTGCTTACCTTTACACTTATATAAACTGCTTCTCAGCAGAAGTCTCTCTAGTACTTAATGAGGTCTTTAAACACAGATCTCATCATCCTGAGGTAAAAAGTCACCCTTACTGGCAACTGTTTGGCCTGGGCACAGAATGAATTTGGGTGTAGAATGTAGGTGAAATAGACTCTTTCAATATTCCTGTTTTTTCTGCATTCCTAGTTCTTTTAAGCACTAGAGATCATGGTATAGGATTAGAGTAGCATTGAGGTGATACAGCTATACCTAGAAATCAAGAATTTTATACTGGTAAGGAACCTCAAAGGGTTTTCTTGTCTAATCTATGAGATAAATTGGAATCTCTTTTAAAGATCTTATCTGATGACTATTCATTAAGAACAAGCCAAAACCTAAGAAAAAAAATAGAAGCCTATTAAGTTGTTTGGGAGAAGAGAGAGCTCAAAATGGTATGATGTACTCCTCTGAGTCTCTGTGAGTTTTCCACTGTATAGAGTTCAAGCAAAGGCAGGAAGACACAACAGCTGATTGACTAGCATGTAGTTTCCAAATAAAGCACATACACTGCAAGAGGTGGTTATCAGTAGATACACTGAAACATTTCAGTAAGGTTGGGTGAGATTTATCCCTGTAATAAAGGATATTACAATAAAATTGTTTGTTTGTTTGTTCCCAGACTTTGAGAAACCTGCTTAATTCCTGAGTACTTCTATTATTCTCAATAAAAAGGAGGGCTTGATCCCACTAAGAGACAACTACCTATTCCAGCTCGAAATCTAGATTTCATTCAGTTTCTCACTATAGAGTTTATAAGAGACTGGTCCCACAATTTAATTATTTTAGCAAACTCCTAGTTGATAACCGTGTTTAATGGAACCTCCAAATTTACCTTGGTCCCCTAGGAACTTGAATTTAAGAAATTTCCAAACTGGTCCTTGTCACTGACTGAATAATTAGTCTTTAAGTACCCATTAAGCACTCTGGAATAAGAGTTATCTAAATAATCAAACCTTAAGTACTTTTTTATTTCTCCTTTTGTATCTAGGCCTCTCTCTGGTAATCCAGTCCCTGGCTATAATCCTCTTTCCCTAGACTCCCTGTAGTCCTTCCTTTCCTTTATTCCTCAGAGTATATCTAGGACCACAAATTCTTCAGTTCATTGGAAATTCCCATGATGGCCATTTCCATTCATGGTGCATTTTCCCAGAGACATTTTCCCAAAGTCCTAGAGCTTTGCTCTGTGTGTACATATTTATGGCTCTGTGTGGTGGCTGTATGAACTCTTTATCCCTTGTCTTCATTAAAGAATTGTTCTTTCTAACTGCATTAGTGGTTCTGTTTTTTTCCAGGCTAATGGGTAAAACTATAAAATTTAAGTGTATGAATCTTGTGGTTTTTGTAAGTCATCTAGAGTTAAAATGCAAAGCATTCAAAAAGTGGTCCTGATATTAATGTGGAACAGTGTATGGAGTGCTGGACTTGGTGTCAAGAAGATTCATCTTCCTGAGTTCAAATCTGATCTTAGATGCATACTAGCTTAGTAAACTTGGGCAAATCACTTAACTGTATTTGCCCCAATTTCTCCATCTATAAAATGAACTTGAGAAGGAAATGGAAAGAAAACATCAAGTGAGATCCTGAAGAGTCAGAATACTGAAAATGACTGAAAAACATTAAATTTGGAGCCAAAGAATCTGAGTTCAAGTTCCAAAATTTTTATTGACTCCTTATTCCCCTATTCTCTGGGATTCATAGTTTATCTATAAAACAGAGTAAAAAAATCAGGTATACCTTCTAAGACTAATTCTTTATTATTGTTGGATTTATTATATTGAATAATAATTTCCAGAAATTTTAAAGTTTTCTTCCTTTTCTCCCCTCTCAGCATTTCCTTAATCGATGTTTAATTACTACTTTAAAATTTTTAGTCTCATTTCCCAAAGAGATGATAAGATCTACCAATAAGAGAACAACTCATTTGCTTCTTTTTCCCTGTCCACATACACAAGATTTATCTTATAAGCTTGTTGAAAACTATTGACATTTAATCAATGCTTTTTAACTTTATGGACTTGCATGCAATGACTTCATTTGTGTTTTTCTGAAGCAAAACTTTTGGATTCAGATATTCTTTTGAAGATTTATAAAGTAAAATGTACATTATGAAATACTTACACATGAACTATATTATGGGCAACCAAAGGGTACTTCATTTCTAGCTTAGAATATTTAGCTATAATAATATTCAGTATTTCCTTCGTTTTTGTTTTTGTTTTTTACAAATGTTTACTTATCACACTTGATTCCCACAATATTTCTTTGATATAGGTAGAAAGAACCATGGAACTTCAAAACCAGAGTGCTTTTTACAATGACACCCATCTTCCTTAGGAAAATCTGCATGCCTTGTCCTTCCTCTGCAATTAGCATTCATAATGCAGTCTCCCAGTAATGGCCAACAACCTTTCTATTTAAACTAGGCATTTGTGGAAAAAGAGCAGAGCTAAGCTAAGTTATCAGAACATTTTCAATTAAGAGTATCATCAAGTATGTCCATGATAATCTCATTATTACTGCTAAACTACTCAATAAATAAGATCATATCTTCTCCTTTACACAAGTCCAGGTCAGCAGAGCAGGGACTTTGTGAGAATAAGTTCCTACATGGTCTTAATGATATTAATGAATCAGTACTCTATCCTGGATGCACAACCAATATAAATAGATGGTACTAGTAATAAAAACAAATCTCAAAAATTTCAGGGAACAATCAAGACACACTTACTTAACAATAAAGCTGACATTAATGGGATGGAATGCTTTGGGAGATTTTCAAATGGAAGTCCATTGGACCCTTTACAGGATATTGTAGACCATGAATAAATAAGGTTAAATGGCCAAGAAGGTACTTTCAAAATGGGAAACTGTGATTTTAATGAGAATATTGACACTGAAATCCTGAAAGTCACAATGAAGCATAATGAAATGCAAGCTGATGTACAGTCAGAAGAACTGGATTCTAACCTCATCACTGCCATTTAGTAAGTTTGTGATATTGAAAAGATATTTAAGTTCTCTTGATCTGTAAAGATTAAGTTCTTAATCTGTAAAATGAAGAGTTGGGATAAAATAGCCTTTGAGGTTTTATTCAATTCGAGCTCTTTTCTATCATTCTTAGCATTTTGAAAAAATATTATCACCACTGGCAAATGAGGAGCACCATTGGGTGTTATAAGGAATTTCTGGGACAAAACAGAAATCAGCTTGAGTGACAGGATTGTTGGTTGAAGACCTCAGAATGCACCCAGGTGGCATGAGCCAAGGCCAAAAGACAGTTGGAACCAACCCTATAAATACCCATCATGCACAGCACAGCTCAGCGCATTCTGGAGCATTCTTGGGTGGAGGGAGGTTCAAGAGGGTGGGTAGGTCTATGTACCTGAAATCTAGTTTCCTTGCCTGAGAGACCTAGAGAGCTGTCAAACCTGTTGTCAATAGGGCTGAGAGAGAACAACATTACAACCATCTAAGAAGAACATCAATAGCCTTCCCTATCCTTTGGTTTGGCTCCGGTCAGATCAAGCCAGGGTTAGTGAGAAGGTGAAGAAGCTCCAGCCTCTCATTGATCTACCAGCATATGCAATCTCTGATCACCTACTTTATATTAGCTTAGATTTATCATTCCTAAAACCTCTTACCTCATTCCTTGTTCCTGACCCCATGTTAGGTGAGAAATAAACCTTGTTACTAATTTCAACCAAAGACTGGAGTACCTTTCCTAATTAGTGGACATCCAAAGCTATTAGGAAGGGGAACCTTATTTCAAGCAGTCAGAATTTCAGCATTATCCATCTAGAATTAATACCAGGCCGTACCAACAATGAACCCAACCCCAAGTCAAGAGGCTAGAGGAGTTCTTGGCTCCTTAGCTTGGACAACTGTTAAAGGATACAGCTTGGCAGACTCAGTCTAGCAGAGCCTGTCAGGCTGAGGGAAGCACAGCCCTCTTCTATTATCCAGTTCTACAAAGCTACTGCTGCCTTATTGTGCTTCTTCCCTGTGCTCTCTCCTTTCTCCTATTTTTTAACATGGGTAATGGATGTGGAATAAAATAAACTGAGTTTCCTCCTCTAATACTTATTACTTTTCTGAACTCTGGAAACTTCTGTGATATTTCCTTTTTATCTGAGAAAAATAAGAAAAGAATATTGCTAGTCAAGCAAAATATTCCCTCAATGTCTATTCTAATTCTCAACATATCATCTGTCTATCAATTATCTATCCATTATCTCTTTATTCTTTACTAATCTATCATCTCTATTCATCATCTATCCATCCATCCATCTTCCCTATCTCTCAAATATATATATATATATGTATGTATATAATGTGTGTATGTTTTTATCCATATATGCATCTAAGGGTATCTATATGTCATCTATCTAGAAAAAAATATATGTGTATGTATCATTTCATAATTTAAGTCCATCACCTCTCTCTAGTAGATAGCATGTTTCTTCATTGGTCTTCTAGAAGCATGAATAATAATGGTATTGATCACAGTTCTAACAGCTTCCAAAGTCATTTGTTTTAACAGTTCCATTGTCATATAAAACATTGTAGGTTTTGTTTATTTTATTCTTTATTATATTAGTTTAGGAATATCTTCAGCATTTTCTTTTTTTATGTTTATGCTAGAATAAAAATTGTTTTATTTTTATTATTCTTTTTCATTATTTTTTAGGAAGACAGTATTCTCTTGTTCAGTCACAACATTGACTTTCAAAAAGCCTCTCTGTTACTATGTAAAATTCTTTGTCATTTGGCATGGTCTTCACTGCCAGAGGGAGTAGGGCAGAAATAAAGCCTTCTCCATTTGCCAAGAGATATGGTTCTCTCTGAGGTCAATTATAGCCTTAGTAATATAACACCAGACAAGGGAATGAAGAGATTTCTTTTTTCATCAATTCCATTAACCTCTAAACATACAATATATTTAGTAAATAAAGTCTCTGTCATTTTAATCCAAGTTTCAGAGGTTTATTTGTACCACAAACTCCAAATTACAATAAATGTAATTCAAAATATTCTTTCTCCATAATACCTGGCTAAGGTGCCTTCAACTATGGCAGTGTTCCTAATTGTTTAAGAGTTGACAAAGCATTTAATTACTCCCCACTCATCTACCATAACCATTTCTTTGAATGATAGGTAATGACAAAGGAAATCCATTGAATTAATCCATCAGTCTATGTATCTTGAATAGTCACTGCAGATTGGCATTCAGCTGGACCAGGAATTGGGATGTAGAGAAATAAAATTTATAATCATTATAATGTTTTCTAAGGATGGCACCAATTTCTTCTAGCTACCAGCTCCTAATGTGGATGTTTTGCTTCTGTCATAAGGAATTGTTACAACTGGGAAAATAAAAGGAAGCAGGTTCAATCTTCCTATTCATTGTCCTTCTAAATATAATCCACTACCAAGTCCTATTGATTTTGCCTTTATCACGTTTCTTATATACATTCCTCCATTACTATTCTTACTGTCACAGTGCCTTGATCAGATATTTATCATCTATTCCAAGGATACCCAAATAGATTTTTGATTGGTTACTCTACTGTCAGTTTTATTGCTCTTAATGCACAATAAGCAATATATCAACAAATATTTCTCAAACATTTACTATTTTTTATACCAAATGCCTAAGTGCTGGGGTACATGAGTGTTCAAGAAGGACTAGAACTTCTGGTGAGAGGGATTACCAAACTCTTTTCAGCATTGCTCATCTACCTATTGTATCCAAAATTTACCCAACTCTCACCTATGACCCCAAGAAACTGTAGCATGCACAGTGGCACATCAAGTTGGTCTGTCTTAGCAGATGGGCTAAGCCAGTTTGAGGATAACAAATAGGTTTCAAATCCATTACTGAGTTCAGAGGAGTGTCTACTCCAACCATCTCTTGATGGGATGGGCAGATAAAAACAATTCATTCTAACTGTTATGAAAACACCTAAAGCAGATGCTGTGGAATGCCTTCAGCTTAGTCAGACACTAAGGTCATCTGTTGCATCTCAGACTATCCACAGTTGTCCTGACTTTTTTCTTGCCACTGGAATTTGATGGCTCTGGAAGAGAGAGTAAGGCTGACAACTCTGCCTTACTTAAATCCAGTTCACTCACAAGTCAAGATACCACTCTGTGATGTCATTGATCCTCTTTGAAAACCAAGGACCAATAACAGATAAGCCTTAGAGTTAACAAGAATATAGAAATCACTCCCCCCTAAAGAGTTTACATTCTATTGTGTAAAATAATGTGAATAAGTATGTATTTAATATGTAAGAATTACATAATATATTATATATTAATATATGCATTATGTATATATTTATATATTTATAGGCCTGGGAAGCAGAGCTAATAAAAACAGCAACACCTAATGAATGGCAAGAAAAAAACCCCAACTGGTAACATCTGGTAAATGGCAGGAAGACCCCAAATAGCAACTAATGAATGGCAGGAAAGACCCTCGACTGGTAACATCTGGTGAATGGATGATAGGAAGCATGTGTTAACATCCAGCCCCGCCCCCTAGTTCCTAGAAATCAAACTGTATGTAAGCTGGCTAGACTTCTCATTCCCTGTTCCATTGTGGGACCCAAGCTTGAGCTTGCAATAAAGCAGAGTGCCCCTTGCTCTTACATTATCTGGTGTGCCTCATGATTTGGGAAATCAGAACTGGGCTGAACAATATAATGTAAATGAGACTTATTGCTTGAAGGAAGCATTAGTTGTGTGTATGTGTGTGTGTGTGTGTGTGTGTGTGTGTGTGAGAAAGAGACAGAGACAGAGACAGAGAGTGAGAGAAAGAGATAGAGAGATAGAGAGAGACAGAGAGAGACAGAGAGACAGAGAGACAGAGAGACAGAGAGAGAGAATAGCAAGGAAGGAATAGGCAGTCTTGGAAAGACTTCTAGTAAAAGGCATGTAAATCTACTGCTAGAATAATTTTCCTAAAATCCTCTATCCTCACATTGTTGAGATTAGCTGCTATTCACAGTTATTCATTGTAAAATATTCCTAGCATTGTACAATGTTCTGTTGGTTCTGATTATTTCACTCTGCTTCAGTTCATGGGAATTTTTCAAAGTTTTTCTAGGGTCCTCCTCATCATTTCTTAAAGGACAACAGTATTCCATTACAATTGTATATTGTTACTTAGTCATTTCCCAATTGATGAGTATCCTCTTGTAGTAGGATGCATGTCTTCTCTTAGATTCCAAGTCCTTAGACACCCAAGGCCCAAGGCACATGTAAGAAGTAGCCTGACCCCTGACCTCAAGAATGTGGTATGGCCAGACCCTGGTGTCTTCAGGAGACATCTGCTTAAACACTGAGGTCTACCAGGATGATCTATCCCAAATGACCACGGTATGTCCTATACATTTCCAATCTGGGCCCCTTCCATGATCTGTACTTTTTTGTTTACATATCAAACATTAAGATTTCTCACACAAATATGTTACTGACAGTGTATACTTTTTGCTTGTACCCCAAACATCGAGGGACCTCATTCAGATAAATTACTGACAGACCATCAGTCAAATTTTAGAATCCCCCTATTTTTGTCCCTTCTCATTTTTCTGTAACTCCCCCTTTGTCAATACCTTTCTTTTGTCTGGAAGGTATATAATCTTGTCCTTCAGGTCCCTAGGAGAGGCAGTTTCCATCTTCACTCTGTGTCCAGGACATTTAATCTTTTCTCCTAATAAATTCCTTTATTTCAGAATATTTGTTCAGAGCCTGTAATTCTTTAGGAAAGCAGCCCATCTGAGCCAGACTGGACAGTCTCACTTTTCAAATCTTTGCCTCCCTAAACAGTGACCCTTTAAATATTTTTTGTATATAAAGATCCTCCCCCCCTTTTTTTCATCTCTTTGGGATACAAACCTAGTAATGGTATTATTATGTTAAAAGATATATACTAAAAAAATAAATACTGTTTTATAAGCCTCTGGGCATAGGTCCAAATTATTCTCATGAATGATTGATCAGTTTACAACTCCCCCAACAATGCATTAATATTGCAACTTTTCCCCATCTCTTCCAAATATTGCCTTTCTTTTCTGTCATAATCTCCAATCTGATAGGTGAGAGAGTAGTACTTCAGAGGTGTTTTAATTTGAATTTCTCTAATTAATAGTGATTTAGAGCATTTTCGCATGTCTATAGAGGTCTTAAATGACTTTGTCTAAGAACTGTCTGTTCATATCTTTTGACTATTTATCAGTTGGAGAATTAATTGTATTCTTATACATTCAACTCATTTCTCTATATATTTAGATATGAAACTTTTATTAGAGAGACTTGCAATTGTTTTTTTGCAACATTTACACTGATTAAAAAAAAACACATGAATTTAATAAATTCAGTGACAGGGATTTTTTTTTAAGAGTCAGGTCCTATCCCTGTCTCAGCTTGAATTACCAATTCTATACATATTTGGAGCAGATGTTCACTAGGAAGAACTGGAAGCACTCTATTTTAAAGCAAGGGTGCTTGGAAATAGAATTAACTTTTGGCACACCTGAGAGTTAGTTAAAGGATTTAAATACATCACATATTCAATTCGAAAAACTCAGATTTGCTGGCTGAAAAGCAGATACAAAGACAAAACTGGGGATACAGAGGAGAAAAAAAAAAGCATTAATGAGTCCTTTCCCTCAAGGAATTTTTTAACTGAAGTAGGTAGAAAATGTACATAGATAAGCAAATGCTATATTCATTGAAGAGGAACAGGTATTAAGTACCAAATCTTTATGAAAAAGGAATAGGGATCAGATGTATTATTTCATTGCCACAGGAAATCTTAGAAGAATTTCCTTCTACTAAAAGAAGTCATCATGTTCTTAGAGAGTTGCTTAGAATACTGAGAGGTTACATGACTGACTT
Source organism: Gracilinanus agilis (assembly GCF_016433145.1). Taxonomy (NCBI): domain Eukaryota; kingdom Metazoa; phylum Chordata; class Mammalia; order Didelphimorphia; family Didelphidae; genus Gracilinanus; species Gracilinanus agilis. The sequence goes on along the minus strand of NC_058131.1, from coordinate 21,180,779 downwards.
AGGCCCAAAAGAGTAGTATGGATCAGAGGGAAGGATGTGGCCATGTGTCTTGATGGCCTTGAGATGGGCTACCTATCTATTGTGCCATGTAATTTTTATTTAAAAAAATATCAAAATGTATTTAGAAGGGGTGTCATCTGTCTATATCAATTTAATGGTGATCCTGATTCATTTTGCTGCTAAAAGGGTAATATTTGCTCAATTAAATGAAGCATTTATTAAAGGGTAGGCAATGATAATATAAATACAAGCAAGAAGAAGGACAAGTCTTGCTCCCTATGAATTTACTAATGTAGTATAACAACTCATAAAAATGAGGGGATTGAATGAAAGTGAAATGAAATATTGAGGAGAGTCATGTTTAGAAAGTGAGCATGGAGGTTCCAGTGAGGAATTCAATTGAATGGGAGGTATTCATTGGTAGAGGGCAGTGTAAGATATTTTACTGTTATTAGTAGTAGTAGTAGTATACTTTAGTATTGTTATTATTAGCATTATTCTTTTTTTTAAACTCTTTCCTTCTGTCTTAGTAACATTTCTAAGAAAGAAGAGTGTCAAAGCTTGTCAACTAGGTTTAAATGACTTGGCTAGTTTTAAGATTAAAAATAATAAAGACTGATATAATAATATAAATTAGTACTTTAATTAAAGCCATGCTGATAGGGATAAAGTCATTAGACCACACGCTGGTAAGAATTTAAAACTGCCACCCCTGCCATTATTGTTACCTCTCGTCTCTCCCTGAGCCTGCTAGCCAAGAGAGTTTACTTTCAGATTTCCTCTCATTTAAACTGTCCTCTGCGTGGTGACGCAGGCGTCGCCATGCCCAAAGAACCAGAACTGGAAACCAGTTGGACCACGGGAAATGTAGTTTGATAGTTCCCACGTATCTATAGAAAATATATATATATATACTTTTAAATGGCATTTCCCAAATTTCAATTAACATTTCCCCCTGAGGTCTGGCAAAAAAAAAAAGAAGTTGGTCTTTTTTCTTCGCTGGACCTGTAAAGATAGACAACTTCTAAAATTTTAGGAATTTGGGGAATAAGAGAAATAGATAAACAAATGGATAAAACTAGCCGCATTGACAAAAAAAACCAATTTGGGGGCAGTCCCCTATTGGTATATTAGTGTACAATTAAAACAATATATACAACTCAATTTCAACTCCCCATAAATTCAATTAACTGCACTCCAAGGTTCAAATTTTGGTCTTCATGGTATAGTGAAGGCTTTTCAGGCATCTTCATGGTGTCTTCCCCAAACAGGTTCGTAGTCTGGATTCTGGGGAAATGGCAAGATCCTTATCCTGAAATTATTCTCAAAAGAATTTAAACTTTACATTATAGATTATAAAACATACATTTTCTTCTGAGAATTATATATTTCCCCCTGAAATTACTCTAAAAAGGTTAAATATACATATATTTTTACATTATCGAATTAAAAAAAAAACTTAACAGACATCCCATCCCCCACCTTCTTTCCTTGAAAAGGGTACCTCAGGTCAGCTAAGGATGAGTGGCTGAGTCACGGGGGTTGTATGGAATTAATTGGCAAAATAAAAAGAATAGAATTCAAGAAAAAAAAAGGAAAAATTAACTTGTGAATGAAATGTAAAATGTGCAAAAAATGTAGGGAAAACAAACTTAGACCTTTGAATCAAGGCCTACTTAAAGTGAATTCAGCAGTTTGCAATTACACATTCAGGGCCAGGACTCAAGGGAAACGTCTCTCTCTCTGATCTGATTTACCATCAGCTTTTCAGGGAAGTGAGCCAAATAAATAACCAATCTTAGGTGCTGGCCTAGGAATCTAAGTCGAGGGGACTCACGTCCTCTAAAGTTTTAGAAAAGACTGGGACTCCAGGACTCAAACCCCATTTTCCAAGCCCTAAAGTATTGGCATAGAAGTCCTGCAATCATGGAGATTTTTTTTTTTAGTCAAGTGACCATGTGCTTTTTTTAGCACTAATTAACGGCTTTATGTTCCCTTCTGGAATCAGAGAGGCATTTAAATCACAGTCCTATAGGCTCAGGTATTTGCACTAAGCTTATATCTCTGTAGAGCAAATAAAAAAAGATAAATAATGATTACATATGTACTTCTAGTACAAGATGAGAAAAAGGAAAAATCAATTGCTCTAATTAAAAAAATGTTTTAAAAAATCAAATATAAGCTATATATATATATAGCTTAGAACTAGAAGGGTTATGCTACCCAAAAATGAGATTTTCATTCTGTGAGTGTAAATGGCTCTTACAAATAGCAGATTCACAATGCACATTCAAATAGAGTACCATTATTTCCAATGGCACATTTTAAACAATAAACAATGATGTTTAAAAATCATATACTTGTTACAACTTGTAAACCTTGGCTAAGAGTTTCTCAACAAATTCTGTTATTGCTTCCATAGCAAAATCTGATATTTAAAAAATTATCTGGTCTAGATTATCCTCAGATAAGAATATGCAGGAGCTCCTTGGCTTCCTGTTTTAAAAAAAAATCCTGGGTAGGAAATGCTTCTACCCATTTAAGGCAATAATATCTCTTATAATAAATTATATAAAAGCTTTATCCTTTAAGACAACAATTCTTAAGGATTTAAAGTAAAAGTTAAAAATACCTCTTGTAAAATTACAAGTTAATTCTCAAAGCATGGAAACTTTCAAGGTTCTTTACCAAGACAGAATAAATTTTAAAAGACATGTGCTCTATAAATCCAGTAGTGTCAGATCAATAAGCTGGTCAAAACCTCTTACCAGTTCTAATAGATTTTTTCGCATTATTTGGGAGTTACAATAAAATCATAACAGAATTAATCTAGTGGCCACAAACTTCATTAACTCAAAATGATTCAGTGCAACAGGAAAATCAACGAAATAAGCAAGATTAATTTACAAAACAAATTAGCAAAATACAGTAAGATACAGTCTCTTTAAAAGAAATAAAACACATTCAGTTCCGAGGTTTAAAAGATTGAGTTCTGCTGAGTTTAAGGGGTTTTTTTTATAATCAGTCTTTGCTCTCAATTCAAAGTTCTGAGCAGGTATGGGGGTGAATAGGCTATGCGGTCCAATAGTAATCACTAGTTCAAGGTTCGGGGTTAGAGAAAGGCTTAATGGCTTCCTATGAAACAGATTTTATTAATTCCATTTTGTAAATAGCAGACATTAAATAAAGGCACCATAATATTATGTAAAAAGCACTGAATTTTGAATCAGAAGACAAAACTAAAACTGGTCCACTTTTTACTACTATATGACCCTGGGCAAGTAATTTGCTTTCTCTGAGGCTCAGCTTCCTCACTGCAAAAAAGAAGGTGGCCAAGATGGCCACTAAGGTCTCTCATATATATTGTTCAATTCAATTTAATTGGATAAACATTTATTTGTTCCCTATTATGTGCCATTCATGTGCTAGTACTCTACTGACAGCATCATAGATTAATTAGGTATTCTTGTAATAGAGCATGAAAGGTCTATGATTTTTATATGTTAATAATTCCTTTTCTCATCTTCAGTTTCCTTTTCTATAAAATGAAGGCTGTATAATTAGTTGATTTCTAAACTTCATTCCCACTCCAAATTCATGATCAAATAACCATGTGTTTTCTGAAATTAATAATATCAACATATACAGTATATAAATACACATACATAGATACACATATATACATGCAGACATAATTCATGCACACACACACACACACACACACACACACACACACACACACACACACACCTAGCTGGAACTATATGGTCAAATAAAGACAAGAAGAATGTATTGTTGGTGATGTTCCAGGCACTATGCCAAACACCAGGAATAAAATAAGAACAATACAAGGTTTTGCCCTCATGGAGTTAAAATTTTATTGAACTCAATTGAAATTCAAATTCAGAATGAACAAAACATCTTGTAAATAATTGTACACACACACACACACACACACACATGAAATTTGGGGTGTGATAATGAGATTAAATCTACCCTGCTCATCTTTAGATTTAATCACAAAAGGTGAAAACATCAAGGTGAAAACATCCCCATTTAACTCACAAGTTGAGTGGTCTGTGACCCATGTGTGTTAGAATGAGTGACAAATCAAAATTTACTGATTGCCTCCTGGGCAGTCCTAAGAAAAGCATCTGTTGTGATTGGACACATAAATTAAGAGGAGGCCAAAGGAAGTAACGAAAAAGAGGCCCCTTTAAAAAGAGACCTCAGTGAACTGGGCTCTCTCTTCTGGTTCATGAATGGGACTTGAAAGAGGCTTCTGGTTCATGACCTGGACCTGAGACCCTAAGACCTTGGTGAGATTGTTCTTAAATCTCTCTCTTAGAACTACACATGGTGAGTAAAGAAGGCTGACTCCTTTAACCTCCCAGCAGGTACTAGCCTCCTAGAGGTTCCCTTGATTGGGAGAAGCCCTTGTGGCTAAACCCCTTTTTAATTGACTTTTAGGCTCTGGCTAGGTCTCTGGAGCCCTGCCAGAGTAAAGCCCAGGCTTGAATACAATATCTTACTCTACTCTCTTCTTATCTCTCTACTTCCACTCTCTCCTATATTTTGTAAATAAATCACTAAAATCATTTTGGGGACTGATAATTATTCAATTCCCTGGGGACCTAACCTTTTAATATTCAACCAAAAAACCCCTTTTCCCTCTTATGGGAGGTAACCCGCTTAAAAGCCATTTGGAGGTAATTTGGGTAAATTAATTGGAAAGTAAATTAAAGGTAATCAAAGGGAAGAAGATAATAGTTGAGGGCAATGAGAAAGGTCTTATAGGATGGTTACATGGCTTTTAAAAAGCCAAGGAAAACAGGAGATCTTTTTAGAATATGACTTTAAAAATGATCAAGGTAAATAAAATCACACAAGATTAGTACTATTAGTAACAGCTTTGGCATCTTGAAATAAGAAGCTCATCAACTAAACTCAGTATCATTTGGAAAAGCAGACTTTTTCATCTAGTAACTAGAGCATACACAACCTAGACTCTTCATTTCTCAAAATGCTAAAGGATTCCAAATGTGTTAATTAAATTTGACTTGCTAGTAACTCCCTATAATAGTACAAATTTTACTAGTGTTACGTATTCTACTAAGAATATTATCAGTAACAACTGGTAGCTGTCTTATGTCCTCATATGCTATATGTCAGACCAACTATCAAAGAATATCCCAAAGGTCTCTTTCTGGAGTGTCAGTTAAAGTCATCTTCATTTACACTGATACAAGAACTCAAAGATCCCACCATATCTAAATATTTTAAAGTCTTTGATAAAACCTGTTTTGCTTTACATACCTCACACTGTTGCTAGCTAAGAATCCTTGTTAGGAGAGGATAATTGAGAAAGGTAATTTGAAATACCACACCTTTAAGTAAATGGTGCAAATATTGGATACATATAAGTGAATATAAAATAACTCAACTCCATTTGTAGCCTTTGGACTACTGTCATAATCTTAGAGTCTTAAGACATGAATTGGAAGGATTTCCACTGTCATTTCTCTTTGTTTTCTAATTAACTTCCTCTTAAAATCTTAAACTTATATTCTTTCCAATCCCTACCTCCAGTTTTTCTAATGATTTGTCAACAAAATCTCCTTAGTGACTGATGCTTTTTATAGATGTAATTGAAGAGGCATTTGTACCTAAATACCATGTTTACTTTGCTTTTCCTATTAAAGTCATATTTTTTCTTCAATATGAAAAAAAAGCCTTGGTCCATTATATTAAAGGATTGTGATTTTTTGGGTGGAACCCTCCAAGTATCTTGCTAGTTTCTCACTTAGCACTAGGTAGGGTGTAAATTCACTAAGTGGTTTTCGAGCTCTTTCACCTAGTTAAAGCTTGTATTGATTTAGATTTGTTGCCAACCAAAGTGTTAACTCCAACTAGGCAAAGAGAAACAAGGGTTCCCTTTTCACAAGTGTGAACTCAAAGAGAACCAAGAGACTGAAATTCATAAAGATTTAAAATGATTAATAAAGGCCAATCTTTTCGTTTTCTATATGAAGAAATTGAAGTTCTACCAGGGAAATCGAGTTGCCCCAGGTAACAAAAATTTTAATTGGCATAAGTGGGAATGGAATCTAGGTCTACCAAACTTGTGTTTATTTCTTTTGCAACAATTTCATATAGTCTGAGTGATTAGATGAAGCTCAGTACTGTCTGATAAGCTTCTTAGTTTTGTGAAAGAGTTACTCTCCTCATATTTCCTATCCAGTAAGATAATAGGATAACAACATCATAGATGCTGACCTGGGAGGGACTGCAGAAGCCCTCAAGTCTAAACTACAGCAGAACAAATGTGGCTTTTGCAATGCACCTGGAAAGTGATCATTCTGCCACTGCTGAAACATATCTAGGAAAGGAAGAAGCAGTTGCTTGCTAAGAGGCTTCATAAGTCTTTGGGGGCAACTGGAATTCATAGGAAATTTTCAGTGCTTCGGCCACAAAATTTACCTATTTCTAACTCCAATCCTTGTTTTTCTGAAGCCTAGCAAAATATGACAAGGGAGCAATAACTGATACCAGCTATTACATTCCCTGAACTCCATGGCTTCTCATTGAACATTTAGAAGACAAATTGCAGGTTAAGCCCGTTAATCAGTCAATGAGCAGATATTTAGTGCTTTCAGTGTGCCAGGAAGTTTGCAAATGTTGGTGATTCAAAGAAGGTGAAGATGAATTCCTTGGCCTCATGACCAAAGAGAACATGCTCAGTTGGAAAAAATGTGTACATCTCTCTGTCTCTGTTTGTCTCTTTCATGTGTATGTATATATGTATGCATATACACATATTTGTATACATCTACAAAATATTTCTAGGCATTGTCACATCTCTACTAGAGATATTTGTGTATATGTAGATAAATATGGCATCATGTAACATATTGATATATGTATATATATATATATCCACATGCATATAAATATAAAAGCATGTTACATGCAATAAAATGTACATATTAAATACTATTTATAAATACTTTTCATATACCTATCCAAATATGTGGGCAATGAATGTAGATATTCACATACATTTCAGTATGCATGTGAATACATAATATATTGGATAAATATATTATATGTACATGTAAGAAGGAGATGAATTCAAGTTATGTTAAAAAGCCAGTTTCTGAGATTAAAATATAGAGTTCTGAGTGGCTGCTTAAAATAGAGGAATTACAGATTCATGAAAAGGACTGGAATGTACTTTAAAAAGATATCAGAATTATATGCTTATTCCCTACTAAATTTAATTGAAATAGTTTAAATTATTCTTTCTTTAAAAAATAAAGAAGGGCCAAGGAGAAACTTGATAATATATGCCCACCAAACATAATTTTCCAGAGAGTAGCCATAATGAGGAGGAAAATGACATCTGTGATCCCAGAATATCACAGAAGACAAAATCCAAAAAAGCAGCCTTTTATAGACCCATTGTTGCCAAATCTCTACATAAAAATACATAAAATAGAGTGAGGCAGTCAAATAACATATAAGTGCCAGTCACTGTACTGAATACTGAAAATCAGTAAAATATAATGGAGGACTTAAAGAAAGAAGACAAAATTTCCTCATTGGCACCTATATGAATTGGTAGAATAGAATTCATGGAACAATATGTTTCTATTTAGCTTGTGTAATGCAAAATAAATATAATAGATAAAAATTGGGCTAAGGAAGGAAAGAGTATCATTAGTTACCAGGGATATCCTTGAATATAGGATTAGGAAGACCTGGGTTCAAATATAACCTTGCTGTGCAATTCTGGACAAATTATATTTCTGTGCCTCAGATTCCTTGAGTATGAAAGGAGATTTTACTCCAAGACCGCAAAGCTCCTTCCAGTTCTTAATCTATCATCCTATGAGATGGGAGAGGTCAATGGGACTGTGAGTGGGATGTCTGTGTAGAACACTTCTCTAATTGCTTTTGCTTGGCATTGTGTAGGGAATTGGGACTAACAGAACATTTTAAATCACTCTCCCTGCTGACTTTCATCTCTTGGAACTCCTATCTCCTTTCTAGGTTCAGATAATAAGTTAGCTTCAAGAGAGTTTGTCTGATTTCCCCAATGATTAGCAAGGTCCCAATATCAAGTGTCTTTGAATTTATTGTATATCTATCTTAACATTTATTTGTCCATAGACATGTTGATTCTTAGCTTCTCTCCCCCTTTTCCTGTCTTGAATCTCCTTTAGATCAGGGAATATTTTCCTTTTGTGTTTGTATACCCAGTGATTGGTATAAGTATCTGGCATATTGGAGAGAGTTAATAAAATGTCATTCTTTGTTTAACTGATCCATTGTATCCTAGGAGGGTTGAGGCATCTACACAATTTTATGTATTATTATTATAAGTTCAATTTGAGGCTTTTTAATCTCTCAAGAACATGGAAAATGCCTCTTGTTTTCTGGATATCTACTCAACTGGACAGTTAATGATAAAATACAACTTAACTTCCCACTTATAGAGTACTTCAGAACTTGCAAAGCATTTTTTTCACTATAACCATGTATAGTCAATGGCCAAAGTATTATTTTCCCAGTTTGTGAAAAGGGATAACAGATGCTATGAGAGACAGGCTTCTCAGTGCTTGCCTAATTCAAGTGAGAGCTCTCTATAGGGTCATCCTCTCATTTATTTGATATTGATGGTTGTGCAGAATACTAGGGGAAGCTGAAAGTTTTCATAAAAGACCTGGTTCTTGTTCTTATCAAGATTAACACAGAAACACAGATAACAATATTTGGCATATTGGGAAAAGTATATTAGAAAACTTGGAAATAATATTCTGTTTAATCCCAATTATAATTTAAGTTCTTGGAGGACAGAGGCTATTTTCTTTTGAATCTGTATTCCAATATTTTCATTTTTTTATATTCCTAAGTGGTATAGTGGATAGGATGCCTAGCCTGGGGTCAGGAAGACTCATCTTCCAGAGTTCAAATCTGGCCTTAGATACTTATTAGTTGTTTGACCCTGGTCAAATCACTTAATCCTATTTGCCTTAGTTACTTCATCTATTATATGAGCTGGAAAAGGAAATGGTAAACTACTTCAGTGTCTTTGCCAAGAAAACCCCAAATTGGGTCATAAGGAGCTGGACAAAACTGAAATGACAGAACAGCAACAATAGTAATTTCATTGGTAGAGAAAGTTCCTCATGAGAAACTTCTTTGGAATGTAGAACAGTGTCTTCTCAATTCTAGGCTGAGAGAATTGCCTAAGAACTTGAGAAGAACTTTCACATATCTAGTATGTAGTAGATATCATACTTCATACTTTAATATCTGTATTTTTAATTTTGAGAACAAAATTTTAACCAGAATTCCATATTGCCTCCTAATAAGGAATTATGGTTTAGAGATAGAGATAGAGACTAGGTCGTTTAATTGCTTATGAGAATTTCAAAGTGAAGAAATTGCCTCTACCAACATAAGTTGGCACTGTTTTTCAATGTATAAACTTAGTTGTCCAGAACATTGAGAGTTGGACAGACTTGATCTGATTACAAAGATTGTGTAGTCAGAGATAGGGCTTGGACTGTAGCCTTCCTGCCTTTTGGAACTGCTCTTTAGCCATGACACCATGCCAAATAAATGCTTAATGTAATCAATTGAATTACTTATGTCAACTGGGTGATTCAGGGGATAAACTGCAGAATTCAGAGTCAGGAAGACATATTCAAATTCTGCTGCAGACACATGTGATCCCAGCAAATCGATGAATTTCTCTCAACTAAAATTTCCTTATTTTTAAATGGGGACAATAATAGCACTTCTGCCTCACAGCTTTTTTGAAGATCAAGTGAAATAGTATGTATTAAGTGCTTTACAAACATCCAAGCTCTATATAAAGGTTACCATCAATATCACTATCATATTTCCTTTCCAATGAAGGGAATAGAAAGATGTCTATGTGGAGCAGGTATTTGCTTTGCACTTCTAGAAATGGGTGATAATGCAGTAACTGGAAGGGGGAAGAGAATATGCTTTAGGCTTAAGGTTCAGAATAAAGGCATAGAACTCTAATGCAATGGATCCTGAGGGATTTTTGAAATACTAAGCAAAGGCAGAATTGCAAAACCATTGTCTGCAGGCAAGTTTGAATTCATTGATTTCACTACCTGAGCACTCATAAAGCTGCTGTGGTGGGTGGCAATCTCTTATTAGCAGGGCATGCCATTTATATTAGGAGATTCAATATTTGAATACTGCTGGGGGGTGGGTGGGTGGAGTTGAGGCAAAATGCTTGCCTCAAAACTAAGAACCAATAAGAGAGAAAATAAGTAAAATGACAGGTTAATATTGGAGGCATATCAGATGTCATTTTAAGAGTAACTTTAAATTATTCAAGCAGTGGAACATGAGTTTGAATTGAAAAATCCTTTGATTTAGGTAATTTTGATACTGCCATGCACCTCAAATCTGGAGCTGATCTGCCATTCTATGGGGACTTCTCTTTTTTTCATAGGCATAACCCATTTAAATTAATATCTGAATAATGAATGTTTAACTGAAGAAGCTAGTCTCTCAAGGTGATGATTGAAGTTGGGATAAAATTTCCTTTCTTGAGGAATCTGTTTTCTATCACATCCTAAAGGATGACCTCCTAATAACATTGATGATGCTCATTTTTTAAAGCAATTTAGCCCTTTCCTCACAACAATGTTATAATTTAGGACTATTTCCATTTTTTAGATCCAGTTATTGGAACTTATAGGAAAGAATTAATTTGCCCATTTTCATGCATCCATTGAATACCTGAAGTGATATCTGAGAAGCTGTGAGATATATTTGGGTTACAGGTGGCTGCTACTCAGTCATGTTTATACATTATGTAGTCATGATTTTTTTTTTGTTGCAACTGGATTCTTTTAAGTATTCTTTTCTTTTTTAAATAATTTCTTTTTTTTATTTAGAATATTTTTCCATGGTTACATAAGTCATGATTTTTCCCACCCCTCTCCTGGAGCTAACAAGCAGTTCTACTGGGTTCACTGGGCTATACATTTATCATTGCTCAAAACCTTTTTACTTATTTTACCATATTTGCAATACAGTGATCTTTTAATGCCAATACCCAATCATATCCTCACTGAACCATGTGTTCATGTATTTTTCTTCTGTGTTTCCTCTCTCACAGTTCTTTCTCTGGATATGGATAGCATTTTTTCTCATAAATTCCTCTGGATTGTCCTGGATCATTGCTACTAATAGAAAAGTCTATTATATTCGATTGTGTTACAATGTATCAGTCTCTGTGTACAATGCCATCCTGGTTCTGCTCATTTCACTCTGTATCAGTTTCTGGAAGTTGTTCCAGTTCATATAAAAATCCTCCAGTTCATCATTCCTTTCAGCACAATAGTACTCCATCACCATCAGATACAATATTTTTTTCAGTCATTCCCCAATCAATGGACACCCCTCATTTTCTGATTTTTTTGCCACCACAAAGAGCACAGCTGTAAGTATTTTTGTACAAGTATTTTTTTCTTATTATCTCTGTGGGGTACACACCTAGCAGTGGTATGGTTGGATCAAAGAGCAGGCAATCTTTTAAAGCCCTTTGTGCATAATTCCAAATTGTTCTCCAGAATAATTGGAGTAATTCACAACTCCACCAGTAGTGCATCAGTGTCCCAATTTTGCCACATCCCCTTCAATATTTATCACTTTCCTTTGCTTCCATATTGGGCAGTCTGCTAGGTGTAAGATGATACCTCAGAGTTGTTTTGATTTGCATTTCTTTAATCAGGAGGGATTTAGAACACTTTTTCATGTGATTATTGATAATTTTAATTTCTTCATCTGAGACCTGCCTATTCATATCCCTTGACCATCTGTAGATTGAGCAACAGTTTGATTTTTTTGTAAATTTGATTTAATTCCTTACATATTTTGGAAATTAAGCCTTTGCCAGAGGGTTTTTTTTTTACAAAGATTTTTTCCCCACAGTTTGTTGCTTTCCTTCTAATTTTGGTTACATTGGTTTTGTTTATACAAATTATTTTTAATTTGATGTAATCAGAATCATTCATTTTACATTTTGTAATGCTCTCTGTCTCTTGCTTGGTCTTAAATTTCTTCCTTTCCCACAGATATGACAGGTATACTACTCTATATTTACCTAATTTTTTCATGATTTAATTCCCTATATTTAAGTCATTTACCCATTCTGAATTTATCTCAGTATAGGGCATAGTTATGATTTTAACCACATTTCTTGTCTAGTCAATCTTTACTCATTATCACCTAGGTTGTCACATTTTTCCTTTTTATTAACATTTAACTTGTTTAACCCCATTTCCCTTTTGTATATTACTGTGAGCTTTCTCATTAAAATAATTTTTTAGCTGTTGTTTTTACCACTTCCATTATCTTATCTAGATGTCAATTCACATGGGATTTTTATTGATCATCAGGGATTTCCTAAATGATAACTCTTGCAATAATTGGTCTTCTAGCTTCTCTGGTCACTTCACATTCTCACTAACACAAGGCCTGCATTAATGCCTGAATATTTTTTAAAGAGAGTGCTACTGGGGAGAGATAGAGCCATCTCCTTTTTAAACCAGAAGATTTTACATTTCTAAGTGAGTCAAAAAATATTTCCTGAGAGGATTACATTTACAAATGCATATGGAGAATTATTCAATGTCTAGAAGAAAGAAACAGAGAAAGAAAGAAACAGAGAAGAGAGAAAAAAGAGAAAGATTAATACACATAGATATAGATATGTAGATATAGTTTGTATTAATTAAATGGTTGCCAAATTGTAATAATTAAAAATTAAATTATGAGGTTACTAGTAGCATTAGAGCTTTATTACATCAAAGTAGTGATAGTAAAGAGAGGGAAATATAGGAAAGAGGTAGAGAACAGCTTAGCTAAAATGCTCTAATTCGCACTCTGAACACTGAAGAAATGAAGGTTACCACCAACAAAGGCTGCTTCAGGCTTAATTTCCAGTCAGAAGTCTGTGAGAGTCTCTTTAGCAAGAGTCACCAGCTCAGTAGTGTCTCCAGCAAGTGTGTCACCAATGCTATAATGTGTATTCAGACCTTTCCTCACACCTTAATAAGCCGTTTTCTCCACCTACTAGCCCTCCTCCATCACATCACAGGAACCAATCATAGTTCCTTAATTTGCCTGGCACCATCCAGGGGGCAGTGCCTGCTGGATCAAAATATCCTGTCTCTGAGAATGTATCTGTACTTGCACATCAATGGTAAAGAATCTTCAGGTTTCTAACTAAATACATCAAAGGTTGCTGATTGATTGCATCAAAGAAAACAAAGGGAGGGTGATTTCCTTTTCACAAGCTATAGAAATCAGTAAAAACATTTGTATTTGTGTATATATATATGTGTGTATATATATATATATGCAGAGATGGGGCAGGGGAAGCAAGAGAGAAATAAAAGGTGATGCTTTTCTGTAGCTCTACATCTAAATTGTTACTATATTTTTTTGTTTCTCCACTTTATTCACCTTCAATTTGTTATTGTCATGGAATATATAGAAGATATATATATATATGTATATATGTATATGATGTATACATACACATATATGAGAAAATTCATGTTAATAGAGGTCAAAATGCTTCTTCGTATTACGTTTTTTAAAATAATCTTAAAAGTGAATTAGAAAAAAATGGATGAGGTTGATGATCATGAATTGACAATTGTTAAAAATGATTTTCTAACTTTAAGTTGGATAGAGGCTTGGGACAAAGATGCTGTTGAGCAAGAGGCAGTAAATTCAAAGACAGTAAATGTCTATGGACTCTACCAAGCAGACCAATTGGTCAGTTTTCTAACAGAAAATATTTGACATCCTATAGGCAAAGACTATATATTTAAAGGATAATGATGTATACAAATAAGATTGCGGAAAATTAATAGATTCTTCTCATGTAGAAAAAGAAGCTAAATGCTGAGGATGATTTCCAAGAGTGATTAGAAGGTAAAAAAAAGGGCTACCACTTTCAAAAAAGATCATTAGCTATAGCCTCTGATTTCTAAATAAAAGAGAGATAATAGATGTCATTCTTTCTTTTAGGGAGACATTGCCAAATCTCAATTGAAAACTGGGGTTAATGTCAAAAGCTAATAGGTTAGAGAAATTCTGCAACTATGAATACAGAAGAATGATTACAACAGGTGGCCAATAGAGTAGAGCAGTATTTCTTAGCAGAGATCCCAAGTCTGTCAGTGACTACACTTTTAACTTCATCTATACTATGCATTAAAACTTCAGGGGACAGAACCAGCTGGACTGGCATGATAAGACTTGCAAATTATCTTTGAATTCAGATATTCTGGAGTTAAATAGCAAAATGTGTAGCCTGGAAATATGTGTTTCCTATTCATATGCCATTCCACATATTCACCTTGATGATTCATGTTACCTGTGTCTTCATGTGCTGATCCACCAATTCATATATTTATAGATTTCATTTTGGAGGTTTATAAATCATTAAGTTTAACCTTCTAACATTGCAAGTAAAAAATTTAAAGTAGAGAGATTAATCAATTCACTCAGTCACACACTAATAATCTGAGAGAGGAAATAAACCTCTTTGTTTATCTAAGTCTATTGCTCCATTCACTATGTGTTACTCTTTCTCATGTTCCCTATATATGTGGGTGCTAGTTACACTCATAGTATATTATTTTTTTCAGGGATCTGTCCCCCATATGGGAGGAAATGTGCTTTATTTTCCTTGTCACATAATTTTTAATTGCCTTTCTTTAAACTAATTGTATCTTCTCAATAATTTATAAAAATAAATGTGTTGATGTATTGACTAATGAGCTCTGATTCCTTTTTTTCCAATGAAAGTGGAACCTCAGAATATGTTGAATCAGTGATTATTTTTTCCCGTAGGAGTCTCACATAGAGGGGTGTCATCTAGGTGTTACACATATATAATAAGGTCAGATAGACTATATACAGATTACAGCTTGATGCGGAAACAAGCAATTCCAATAGCAACAACAACAAAAGAATAATACTTCTCTTAGATTTGCTAATCATCCTGATTATATGATCTCATTGAAAGTCCATTATAACTCTATCAGCCAGCTACTATATGAACTATTATCTTCCTTTACTAATGAGGTTCCTAATCTGATAGAAGCTAAATATTTCTCCAAAGCCATACAGTTTGGACATGGGATTGAAACCTATATCTTGTCAGTACTTGGTATATGAAGACAGATGTAGACATAAGATATATAAACATACACATGAAACAATTAGAGAAAAACAAAGTGGTATGCTGCCTGGAATCAAACGATGCAAGAGAATGCAATAAGAATGAGGTAGGGCTTCAAGCCTTAGTTTTATGTTTAGTCTTTTCTCCCAAAGCAACCAGTCCTTTCTTGAAATGTACAACAACTTTGAAAGTTTCTATCTCATAGGTTCTCTACTTCATTATACTTCTGTTAATGTTAAAAAAAAATCATTCTGAAAGCGATTATTCTGAAAACGAACACAGAGCTGGTTCTGAGCTTCAGGTGTACAGAAGAAATAATTTTTACTTTGTTAGACCCAGCATAAGAGGGGTTTTCATGCCCCCTCTTGGCACCCTGGACTCCTGGTGCAGGGAGTGAATTCATTTCTAAGGTCTGACAGTTCTCCAATGTTAATATATTTTGAGCCTAATTCTGTTATAGGTTAGCATGCGCCCTGAATGTCAAACACTTCCCCCAATTGCAGATCACAGATTTCAGTTCATTTTGCCTTGCCTACTGTGTTTGCTAAACAGTGAATGCATTAGGCCTTGCCGATTTTATTGATTTGGGTTTTATTTGATTTAACTGCTCGCTGGAGAAAGTGAGTGCTTAAGATAACAGTTGTGTATGATTCAGGATAAAGTCACAGTGAGTTCCATTAAGTGACTTTCCCCAGACTATAGATTACATTTAAAATTGACAGTGCCAGCTGACTGTACATTTCATGTAGCTCAGCTAGCTACTCGTCCCATGCATATGCATCCCACTTATTTTTTGTACATGATGAATGAAATGGTGGGATTTGGAAATTGGAACCTAGTTAATGAATATCTGAAATGATTGCCAAAAATGTTTAGCCCTCTGCTTTGAGGCAATGCCAGCCCCAAACATAAATGGTTCCTTGAACAATTCCATTCATTTAAGTATGGCAAATATTTATTAAGGACTGATTATCAAAATAGAAGTCAATAATATAAACATTAAGACAAATAAAATTCCTCACTTTGTGGAGTTTTCCTTCTGATGAAGAGAAATCCAAGATATCTAACAAGAAACAAATTGATTCAAAGATGAGATGGAAAGCATTCTTACAAACAAAGTGTGTGTGTGGGGTGGATAATTCTAGAAATAAAATCCCCAGACAAGATAGTATTAGAGTTGTCCAGAGACCCTTCTTGATTCTCTTTCCACATTGCTAGAAACTTTCCTTTGAGATTACCTACAGTTCACTCTGTCTGTACCTTGTATTTGGGTGCTCGCAGGTTGTCCCCTCTATTGTAAGAAAAGTTCCTTGAGGTTAGGGGAAGTTTTTGTCTTTATGTTTGGAGAACATCAAGCAGTACAGAATAGTTGGATAAAAGGATGGATGGGAGGATTAAAATTTAAAAAGATGAGGAAAATAGGAATGGGCCATAATGGGAAGAAGTTTAAAAGTAAAAAATAATGATTGTATATTAGTTCCCAAAGATAATTAGGAATCTGTGCCAATTGTTGGAGCCACAAAGAACATTTTAAATAGTTCTTTTGGAATGGGTGTTAGATTGCCATTTACAGGAAACATGCCAGTTTGATAAGAATGAAGAGCAGGCAAAGGGAAATAATATAAAATAACCCTGGAAAAGGTATTTGCAAGCTAAATTATATAACAATTATAATGTCAGGATAAGGATTTTGTATTGTATCTCAGAGGAACCTAGTGCCCATTTTTCCCAAAATAATTCTAAACATTACAAAAAGCCACAAGGACCATCACATATGCCCTGCAGTTGCTCCCATCTCCCAACCTAGATCAGCAACCTCCAAACTTTCAGAAACTCAGCTTTCCATTTCCTGGAGCAGTTTATCCACTCAGTTTTGGAACTCCCTTCCTAAGGTTTAGTTGCTATTACTTGTGAATAAGTGAGTGATTAAACTTTCTCTCTCTGCCCTCACATACAGTAGGTCCTAATAGAGTATGGGTCACATCTGATATAACTCATCATCTCACCCCCTAAGATCTGTCCTGCCCTTTGATCCTCTCCTCCTCCTACTTTCCATTTCTGGAAGGGACTAGTATTACAAGTCAAAATTAATCTGAAGGCTTATTGCCATATTTGTAAGCATTTATTAGTAGAGAAAGAAAAAGATAGGAAAAAAAGAGTTTTAGCCTTTCTAACTTTTGACAAATATCCAGTCCTCTTTTGTAGCTATTTGAGGTCTGGCTTGTCAGAGATGGCCTCCAGAGATGAAAGAGCAGAGAGAGAAAGACACTATTCCAGGGATCGAGATCGTTGGAGTCTGGAAGCAAAGAGAGCTCTTGGCTTTTTGAGCTGATCGTTTAAAACTATAGCTCCTCTCAGCCCTGGATTATAGACCAAAGGCTTTCAAACATCATGCAATGTTATGCCTGTGTCCAGAAACTGATGCAGGGACCCTGACCCTGGGATACTGGGAACCCTGATTTCAGATCCTCAGGCATGCCACATGACTCTGTGACTATTGTGTTGAGTCTTTAGGAGATGGGCTGACCTAGCACTCCCCTAAATATTTACCTCACACTCCAGGCATATTATACCCTGTGAATAACTAAGATAACCTTACTCAGAAATCAATAATGTCAAAGAATCAATGATCGCATGTTAGAATTTTGTAACATAATCCAGGAAACATATATTCAACTGCTGTTAAAGGGAAGAGAATGTAAAAAGCATTGGATTTGAATGTTGGATAAAATACCCTTCTGGCAACCTGATTTCATGTTCTGTTTCTGTGACATACAAGTCCTTGAACAAATCTAATAGCAGGATGAAGATGAGTACATGCACATCCATGTTGCAAAGACAGAGGGATAACTGGAAAAGGAGCTGTAGAGTGAAAGTGTGATATAATAATATTTACCTCAAAAAGAAAGCTGTCAGAGGAGAGGGGGTATCCTCTGATTGAGTGTTCAATGGAGGGAAGAATTTTACTTTGGTTTGAAGTTAACAGTGTATTTCATGAAGTGATGATGATAATAACAAAGTAATAGGTAGAAGAGGTCAGGATGAGAACAAAAGACTAAAAGCATAGAAATCAACAATAGGAGCAATATATGAGGAATCTGAAAAGGTAAATTAGAGTCAGGTTATGGAAGAAACAAGATGCCAGAAACAATGTATTTTGTAGAGAATGATCAGGAAAAAAAGTTCAGAAAGTTGTGAAAAGGAAAAATCCCTGGAGCAAAGATGCTATCTACCCTTACCTCTACTTCTTAGAATACCTACTTTCCTTCAAGTCTCAATTCACATCCCACCTTCTGAAGAACTTTCTCAGCTTCCCCTTTGAAATCATTTTAACTACTTTGCATATGTTTTATATGTAATTAATTATTTGCATACTGCTTCCTCTATTATAATGTTACCTTCTCTAGGGTGGAGACTGCATTTTTATCTCTCTTTGTATCTCTGCCTCTAACCACATTATCAGCAGATAATAAATATTTGTTGACCAATAGTAAGCTAAAGAATAATCTTATGCCCAGGGAAACTGGCCATACCTTCAAATCCTAAAACTCAGAATTGAATCTTTCACTCCATCCTCCTTGGCGACCATAGCTCCCTTCATATATGGAAGAAAATCTCTTCTTACTCACATACCCCAGAAATCCTCTGTGATTTAGAGGGGATGGGACAAAAACTAAATGGTGATATGGCTTGATTGCTTATTACATTAAATCTTTTGAGAACAGCTCTTTTCCCCACTCCATACCTCGAAAGCTTTCTCTATCTTCCTTAGTCCTCTCCTCACTTATTCTTGTCTCTAAAGAAATCAATTCTCTTTCCAGGACCCTTCAGTCTCTCTTTTCCTGTTTCCCACAGTTTACCTGTCAGTCAACAAGGATTTATTTTACACTTACTATATGCTAGGCATTCTGTTAAGTTCTAGGGGTTACAAAGAGAGGCAATAATGGTCATTGACCTTAAGGAGATTATTATCCTTTTTTTAAATTAAATTTTATTTTTGTCAATAGACAAGAACTGCTTTCTCCCCCTCCCATGCCCCTTAACACCGTTACCCTAAGAAAGAAAAAAAAAACCTTGTTAAAAATATATAGACAAACAAAATAAATTTATGCTTTGATCATGCCATCCCACCCCAAAAAAACTGTTTCAGTCTGCATTCTGAATCCATGACCTCTGTGTTAAATGGTAAATGCATGGCATGTTTTATCAGGAGTCCTCTAGAACCATAATTGGTCTCTGTGTTGATGAGAGTTTCTACATTCTTAAAAGTTCTTTGACTTGACAATATTATTGTTGTTTTTATGAATTGTTATTCTAGTTCTGTTCACTAGTTCATCAGTTCATACTAGACACCCCAGATTTTTTTGAAACTGCCCATTTCATCTTTTCTTATTGCACATTAATATTCAATTACATTCATCTATCATAAATTATTTGGCCATTTCCCCATTGATAGCTACTCTCTCATTTTCCAGTTCTTTGCTATCACAAAAACACATACTGTAACACTTTTGAAGACATGGGTGAATAGGCAATAATAATCTTTCTCCTGAGTTCCAGTCTTGCAGCACTGTCTATTAGACATCTCAAACTGAAGTCTCAAAGACATTTCAAGCTTACCATGTCTAAAACACAACTTATCTTTCTCACATTTTCTCTTTATCACTATTTCTTAAACTCATTTTCTCTTCTTCCGAACTTCTCTATTATTTTTGAGGATGCCACCCTATTATTAGTTAAATCAGATTCAAACCAAGTTCTTGGTGTAATTCTCACTCTCATTCACCCTACATGTCCAATTTGTGGCCAAATATGGTCATTTTTACCTCCATAATATCTTTTCCTATCTGATTCCTTTTCTCTAGTTACATAGGTACTACCTTAATTAAAGCTTTCTTATTTTTCTCTAGATTAAGGAAATAGACCCTAATTGGTATATTTATCTCAAGTCTCTCCCATTTCATTGTATTTTTCCTTAAAAGAAGATTTAATCATATCTCTTCCCTACTCAGTCAACTCTGGGAGCTCCATGTTACTTCCGATAGAAAATATCAACTGCCTGGGTTTGTTTCTAAATCTCATCATAACCTATCTTCTTCATATTATTCCAGACTTTTTCATTTTCCTCCTGTCCACTCACTACCATCTAGATAACCTGATCTAGTTGCTGTTTCTTGCAAACGATATTCCATTTCCCTTTTCCTCATCTTTATATTGTCCTGCAGTGCCTTTCTTCCCTCCTCCTCTTTTATCTCTAGCCTTCCTTCTAAGATTCAGCTCAAATTTCTCTTTCGTATGAGAGTGAGTATTGATGGTGGGGGAAGAGTTTATCAGAATACCCACTTGATAGTTATCAGGGGGCCAGAGCAGTTAACCACTCACCCTCATCCTAGTGAAGACCTATAAGGGAATAAACTCAAAGAGGTTCCCAAACTGGCAAAGCTATAGTGGGGATGTTGAAGGAAGGTGTTGGGGTTCAGGTGTGACCTTAGTGAGTTGGATACAACCCTCAGTGCCAGTAATACTGAGACAAGCCTCCCCACTCCAAAGTTTCAAGTAACTTTGCCCTTCAAGATGGTGTTTGGTATTAGTCTTCCCCTCAGCCACAAGATCAGTCTTTTCCCCCTCAAAGTAACAACCTCAAGATACCACTTATAAACTAATAAAGATTTATTATAAGGATAAGGGAATTCAGGATAACAGGGAAGGCTTATTTGTTGATTTTGAGGAAGGAGAGAACTGTGATAATTTCTTTATCAACTATGAACCCCAAACAAGAGAGCAGTTCTGGTATCTTCTGTAGGTTGAACTCAGAAACTGACTCTCCCTCTTCTCACAATATCCTATCCTTAACTCTAGTAACAAATGGAAATTGAAGATAAGGGGTACAAGATGGATCAAGGAAGGGTACCCCAAGTAACCACTCCCATCAGAGTCTGGGCACCAAGACCAATTATGGAGCATAACTCTTTCAGTATCTTCTTCATTAGCAATGAAGTCAGTAGAAAGGTTTTGCTGTTTATATCTCCAGATTGTCCCTGAATTTTGGGTTTAGATGAGCCAAATTCCTGTCCAGATCCTCAACCATCCACCTCAAACCCACCTGAGAGCTTGAATGTCTTCTCCCCTAATTGGCATTTGGAATTGGCAGTTTAGAATCTCCAGAATCTTCACCAAACTCCCTCCTTCACTGGCCCCTCCCAAACAAAACCTCCTCTAGGTTCCATGATGCCAGCTTCAACTCCAATTGCCTGCTTTCCTTTGCAAAATTCAGTCCATACTGTTACACTTTCTGCTAGAGGCCTTTTGTAATTCAACTCTACCCATGTCCCTAGTTGCTTCAGTCCTCCTCCTCAAGATTATATTATGTCCGTTTTGTATGTATCTGGCATATACCTAGTTCTTTACATATTATTTTCCTCATTAAAATGTAAGATCCTTGCAAAGAAGTAACTATCTGTAAGATTTATGGATACAGGAAGAATTCATGACCAAATTGCTGTCAGAGATCATGATTGCTTTCCCTCAATTTTTTATCTCAGCAGAAGCATAATATATTTTTCTCTAGTCCCTTATTTTAACTCTGTGTGTGTCTTTCTATTACAGCCATCTTTCTAGTAAACAACAAATTGTTAGTTTCTGATTTCTAGTCCATTCTGTTCTCCACTTCCATTTTATGAGTGAAATCTTCCCATTCATAATCAGAGGATTATTAACTGTATTTCCCTCCAATCTGTTTTTTTCTGTTTATTCTTCTTTTTATTTTTTCTCTTTTCAAAAAATCTATTTTGCTTCAGACTTTTGCTTTAGACCACTGACTTCTTTTGTCTCCCCTCTCTTTCATCACTCCTTCTTTCCCACCTATTTTTCCACTGAGTAAGATCGATTTCCATTTGAGTATGATATTCACATAATTTCTTTTCTGGCTTTTTGGATTATTTTCTCTTTGACTTAAAAGTTTTGGAATTTGGCTGCAATTTCCATGGGAGTTTTCATTATGGAATCTCTTTTAGTAGAAAAACACTTTAGTGTCTGAGTGAGGAATAGCCTGGAAGGAAAGATACTTACAGCAGTTCAAGTGTCTGGATATGAAAGCTTGCATGAGGTAGAATGAGTATCAGAGGAAAGAACAAAGCATTTTGGAAAGAGTACAATTGTAAAGGTGAAATTGGCAGACTTTGAAAACATTGAATATGGGGAGTGAGATTTGGTAAGGAGTCAAGGTCGAGGTACTTAAATAAAGATTTATTGACTTCTTGAGTTGAAACCATAGGAAAGAAGCCTTGAATAAAATGATCTTTTACACAAGACTACAGAGATAATTGACCTTTTTTATTGTCGTTGTTCTTCCAGAGGAACAACCAAAGCATAAAATTTTGGTTTTGTAGTAAACTTCTTTTGCAATCTAGTCTAATCTTTACCCTAAAAGTACTCCCTAATACAATTCATTTGATAATCTACTCTTTCAGACTTAGCTCAAGAACATCCAATGACTTGAACCCTTTGCTTCTCAAAACATCCACACAGAAATAGCCTTACCCCTTTTCGTCATCCAAAATTCTTTCAGTACTTGAAGATAGTTTTCCTAAATCCCTTATGTGTTTTTTCTCCTCATACAAATATCCCCAGATTTCTCAATTTAACCTCATAGCTTATGGATTCAAGATCCTTAATGGTGTTCTGCTGGCTCTCTGCAATCCCTACTTTCTTTTCAACCACTTTACGTATATTTTCAAGAAGTTTTCCACATTAGCAAGCCCACCAGTCAACTGTCTGTACACTTATCTTCCCTTTTTGGAAAATTGCAATATTCACCTCTCTACAGTCTCATGGTATTTCCCACTTACTGTTTTTCATAATTTTTCTCAATCCCAACACATTATTCACTTGAGCCATATGACCTAAACTTCAACATGCGCAGTTAATTGCTCTCATACTGTTTCTTCATTTATATTGATAAGACTTCCTTATTATAATTTTGGTTCTGTCATTTTACAGTGTCAGTTTCTTTCCTAAACTCTGGTATCAAGAAATGAGCCAAATATTAAGATATCATCTGACTAGGTCAGAATTCATTGTGAATATCACTTCTTAATCTTGGAAGGTTTTTAAAAGTTTATTAAGACTGTCTTAAGTTTATATTTGTATTTTTGAATTCTGTATAATTTCCCACAGAATCCCTCAATTCAGATAAACTGTTTTCCGGCCAGACTTCTCCTAACTTTGACTTGTGAAAATAACTTCTATTTTTATTAAAAGTATAATATTTTTCAATGATCACACTTTAATTTTGTCTTTTTATGTTCAGTAATAGTATAAAAATAAAATTCTTTTAAATTCACTTCTTCCTAGAGGATTGCTTCCTTCTTCTATTATGATGACTGCTTGTTTTTACTCCTTCCAGTTGTTTGTCCCTTGTCAGAAAGATGTATTGGAGAGGAAGTCCTTTCTTTGTCTTTCAAAGTCATTTATAACCTGGGCCCTTCTTACATTTCCATTCTACTGCCTACATACTCTATTATCTTTCTTGTTCAGTCATTTCAGTCATGTCAAACTCTTCATAACCCCAATTGGGGTTTGCTTTGCAAAGACACTAGAATGATTTTCCATTTCCTTCTACAGTTCATTTTTTAAATGAGAAAATTGTGGCAAATAGAGTTGTGATTTTCCCAGAATCCCATAGCTATTGTTTGAGGCTGGATTTGAGCTCAGATCATCCTGAATCCAGGCCAGTGCTCTCTCCCTGGCATTGTCCAGCAGTCCTATACTTGGGTATACTTTATGTTAGATTGACTTCCTTGCTTTTATTCTCACACGACACTCCATCTGCCAACTCCATGCACTCCTTTCACTCAATTTCCTTCATTCTTGTAAAGCTCACTCTCTGCTCCCCTGCCTCCTAGATTCTTCAGCTTCTTTCAAGACTCATCTCAATGACCTCTTACTGTAGGAGGACTTTCCAAGACCCTTTCTCCATCCTTGCATATCACTATGGGCTACCCTCTGGGATATCATTCTATTTGTACTGGCAAAAATGTATATTTATGCAGTTGTTTTAATATTGAGTCTTCCATTGAGACACACACACACACAGAGGGACAGAGATAGACAGACAGAGAAAGAGAAGAGAGAGAGAGAGAGAGAGAGAGAGAGAGAGAGAGAGAGAG
>NC_058131.1:21133856-21151356 GCF_016433145.1 Gracilinanus agilis | reverse complement strand
TGGTGAGTGAAGAAGGCTGACTCCTTTAACCTCCCAGGAGGTACTAGCCTCTGGGAGGCTCCCTTGATTGGGAGAAGCCCTTGTGGCTAAAACCCTTGTTAATTGACTTTTAGGTTCTGGCTGGGCATCTGAAGCCCTGCCAGAGTAAAGCCCAGACTTGAATACAAATCTCTTATTCTACCCTCTTCTCATCTTTCTACTTCCACTCCCTCCTATATTTTGTAAATAAACTTCCATAAAAGTCATTTTGACTTGAGGTTATTTTATTGGGAACTGATAATTATTCAATTCCCCGGCAACCTAACTTTTAAAAATATTCAACCAATCAAAAACCTCTTTTTACCCCTTACAATACTTTACAGAAATAAAGCTAACAATTAGAATTTTTAACATTTTATTTTGTATCATTCCTCTACCATGCTTTTAATGGGATTTCTACAGTGTGTTTATTCAAATAAATTTTCTTTTTTCCTTAGCCTATGAATTTATGTAGCACTAAAAGACTACACTTTTTTGATCTGAGGATAGTTGTCCACATGTGTCAAGACCAGTCTATAATTGGTTTCCCTTCTATTCATTTATGTCCTAAACTGTCTGCAACCTTTGTCAGACAGAAGAATAGTAGTCACTTCCTAACATCTAGACTACATCAATGTCAATTCATGTATCAATGAAATTGCACTCTGTGTGTTTATGTGTCTATATTTCTCTGAACTTAATAAGAGAGAATGAATTTACAATTTTTAAACAATTTATATTTGTGAAACATATCATGAGTTCTCAGTTTATCCAGTATTTATTAAGACTCATAATGATATAGTAGATTGAGAGCCTAAATCAGAATCAGGCCAAGACTCAACCATGCTGTTGTTTGACCAAGTAAATCAACAAAATTCTCAGTGCACAAGGTGATTTTCTAAAAAAAATTGGTATGAGGGCAGATGCCAATTTATACTGAGGCAAGATGTTTTTCTCACTGAAAGTTTCTGGCAGCAGTGAAATCACAGATCAAGATGATGATGATGATGATGATGTTAATAGTAATAGCTGAGTGCGTACTTTGTGGTCTCTACCTTGTGCTGAGCACAATAACGGAGTCAGAAGTGAAAAACATAGTCCTATCCATCAGAAGAATATTAGCTGAAATGGAGAGAAAGCTACAAAGCAAAAATCATAACCCATGCTGTTTATCTAAACATAAAATTAACAGAAGTCCAAAAGTGAAAATTGCTGGCAGGAGTAAATCAGGGAAAACTTTTTGAATGAGGTGATTATGGAGATGGGTCCTTAGATTATTGAATAATCTATAAATATGTGTTGTTATTTTAATAAAAAACAATCTTGTGAATGGCTAAGAGGGAATATTTAACCCAAGGTGCTGCAATTACACTCTCCCAAAGGCAAACAGATAGTTATCTTGCCCTAGATCCTCTCTCCTCTGAGCAGAAAAGTTATTTTTTTTGAGTTATAGTTCAAATCTTGGATCCATTATATACAAGCTACATGCTATTGGAATAAATCACTTTAACACTGTCCCTATTATTTTCCTCATTGGTAAAACCAGAGTTTGGAATAGATGACCTCTAAAAACTGTCTTCTCTAAATGTATAGTCTTCTAATTTTATAGTGCTTATAAGTTGTCATAAATTTTGAATTAACTCAATATTCCTGAGATAATTATTTTAGCCTTAATTAGTGGCCTACTGATAACTTTCCTTGCAGAAGAACAAGGAAAGTGACAATAACATAAGGGTCATTCTTTTGTCACAAAGAAAAATATTCAGAAGTTTACATCAACCATTGATGTAAGAGAGGACATACTATGCTCAGAGAAGTTCAGTGTTTTTTTCATGGGATACAGGGTTTCTCCTAAATGATAATCCATTTCAGAACTGCACTTTGCATGTTTATGAAGACAGGAAGAAATTAGTTGTCATTAGCCTTGCAACAAGGTGATGGGAACAATAAAGATAGTTCCAGTCAAAGCTTAGAAACTTTCATAGTTGGAATGAATCTCAGTGGCCATCTAGTTCAGCCTGTACATAAACAAGTTTTCTATGTCAACAAATCTTTTCAATTCAAGTATGTTTTAAAATTCCTGCTATGTGCCAGGCATTACATTAAGCAAATACAAAATATGTCTGGCTTTCAAAAATCTTATATTTAACTGGGTAAAGAAATAAATTGATTCAAAATATACACACTTAACATCAACAACAAAGCAATTTTAGTAGAAAGAATAAGTAGATGGGAAAAGAAGATGACATATTTTGTAGGAAGAGAAATTTAAACTTTACTTGTAGGTCCTTAACTATTATAAGAAGCTAAGATGTAAAGGTATATAGCATCAATACCTAGAGGATAACCTGTAGAAACAAAAAGAGATATAATATGAACAAAGGGATGTGGGCCATCCCCACCCCCTTTAAATGTAGAATGAGTGAATGTGAGTAATGTTAAATCATCCTATAAAAAAACACTGGGAACATATTTCAAAGATTTTCTAAATCCACACATTGGAGATTACAACCCACCTGTAGGCAAGAAGAAGCCACAGAATCATCTTTAGTAAAGGAATGTGTCATATATAAATTTGTAATTCAGGAATATTAACTTAGCAGCTGCATGAAAGGATGAATTGACCATGTTAGTGACTGATGGCAAGAAGATAGATCATAAGGTTGTTAATATGTACCAATGCAGTAGTGATGATGAAGATCTAATTCAAAGAGGTAGATGAAAGAGTAAAGAGGGCAAGAGGTATAAGACCTAGTGTGGTGGGAGAATTGATGAGACGACCACCAATTAGATCAGATATGTTGAGATTGGGGAGGGAGAAGGAGAATGCTGAATAAAGTATAACTTCAAGATGTGAGCATTAAGGAAATTTAATCACCTGTAGGAGATCATATGCTCATTTAATATAGCTAACTATATTAACTAATGTTACTTCTCTTGAACAACTCATGGTTGATCATACATTCCACTTCTCATGCCCACTCTACCTTTCTCCCTTGCTTTCTGAGTAGCTATTAACTTTAATTCTTCAGACATGGATTATTCTATTATTTTATCAATGAATATGGTGTTATATTTTTTATCTGTACATAATATAAATCCATAATTATTAGAAAACTAAATAAGCTAGGTCACCTTGTGAGCCCTGGAGGAAAAAATTTTAAAGGCAACAAAGAACAGAAGTAAGGAAAGGGGGCACCTGTGAACATTACTGTACCAATTTTTTTTTTCACCAATGTAGTACAGACACCTCTTCAGAATCTTGACATTGCTGTTCTGGAATGAACAGCATTTTGGCAGAATAAATTTCTGTTTAAAAGCTCTCCTATGAATATGTAAAAATCTGCAAAAGAGCAAAAAGAGAGACAGGTTAACTTAATGACTGTCTGATTATACATTCAATCAAGACAAAAAATAATAAGATGTATGATAAGACGTAAGTATTATTCTTTATCACTTGCTTTACAGAAGTCCTCAAGTGGCCAGCAAAAGTAGTATCATTTTTATTTTTCCAGATGAGAAAAAGATTTTATAGAAGAGGTAAAATATTTGTCTACCATCATACTATGAATATCAGAGATGGACATAAATATAATCCTTTATTGAAATTCAATTTAGTAAGAATTTATTAAGCACACACTATATGAATGTATAGCATAGAATGTTAGGCATTTTGCTTGACTTCGAGAATAAAAGGAACAAAAAAGTTTCCTACTTTTAAGGAAAGCATAATCAGATGGAAAATAGATATTATGTACGCAGAAGTATCTATATCATCTATCTCTATTCATTATTACATCTAAGCCCATTTTTATTCCATATGGATTTATGTGTATATGTGTACTATATAGAATTACATTAAATATAATGATAATATTAATGTCCTACCATTTACATTAGATTATAATTCTAAATATATATTCAGGAGGAAGAGATTAATCAGTCAACAGACATTTACTAAGTCCTTGCTATGTATTGTTCATTACATGAAACCTGGGGAATTAAAAGACAAAGGTAAAACAGGTTCTCTTCTTCAAGAACTTACAGTCTAATTTGGGAGGCAAAGTATATATGTACAAGTATACAAGCCCTACATACAAAATGAATAAAATATATTATGGGATGGAGGACATTAACATTTGAGTCTTTATGGAAACAAGAGATTCTCATAACTGGAAATGAAGTAGAATATGCCAGACACCAGGAATAAACAATACAGATACAGACTGAAGGACCTGTGTAATAAACACACATTAGTTCATTATGGCTTCATCACAGAATGAAATGAGGGATGTAATGTGTAATAAGAATGGAAAGGTAGGTAGGTCCAAGTTGTGAAGGGTTTTAAGTGCCCAACAGAGGTGTTTATATTAGATCTTTAGGGCAATGGGACCACACTAAAATTTATTAAAGTTAGGGGAGGGTTAGGGTGAAATATATGGTTGGCCTTGATATCTATAGAGAAAATTACATTTTTGGCTATATGGAGGATAGTTTGGAATGGGTGAAACTATGAGATAGGGAAACCAACCATAAGGCTATTGAAAGTGAGACCATGATGAGAGTCTGAAGTAACATGGTAGATGTGTGAATGGAGAGAAGGTACAGTAAACAAGAGATATCAAAAGTGGAACTGACCATATTTTGCAATATATTGGATATGTAGTGTGAGAGAATGAGGAGTTGAATATGAAATCAAAAATATAAACCAGGGTGACTGGGAAGCTGATAGTGCTCTCAAAATAACAGAATAGGAAGTTAGGAAAGGGAAAGAAAATAACTTAAATGGAGAGAATGAAGAAGATTATTTTATAAGAAGCAGTACTTCATTTGATACTTAAACAAAGATAAGGATTGTATCAGATGGAGGAAAAAAAAAGGGTATACATTTCAGACTTGGGGGAGAGCCTGTAGATTGGATGTCATGTGTAAAGAACAATAAGGAGCTCTAAGAGTGTGAGGAGGAAAATATCAATTATGTCTATGAATGTAGTCTAGAGAATTTATCCTAACCGGCTTTGAATAATAATCTGAGAAGTTTTATTCTATCTTAAAGGAACTAATTTTTTTAAACCCTTGTACTTCGGTGTATTGTCTCATAGGTGGAAGATTGGTAAGGGTGGGCAATGGGGGTCAAGTGACTTGCCCAGGGTCACACAGCTGGGAAGTGGCTGAGGCCGGGTTTGAACCTAGGACCTCCTATCTCTAGGCCTGACTCTCACTCCACTGAGCTACCCAGCTGCCCCTGGATCTAAATTTTTAAAAAAATTGTTTACTCATTTTCAAGTATTTTTCAATGGTTACATGATTCATGTACTTTCATATCTCCTTTTCCCTCCCCACTCCCAGAGCCAAAAAACAATTCCATTAGGTTATATGTGTATTATCACACAATACCTGTTTCCATAATATTCATTTTTATAATAATCTTTTAAAAACCAAGACCCCATGTCCTATACCCATATAAACAAGTGATAAATCATGTTTCCTTTCTGCCTTTTTACTCCTCCAGTTCTTTCTTTTTTCTTTTTCTTTTTAAAAACCCTTACCTTCCATCTTGGAATCAATACTGTGTATTGTTTCTAAGGCAGAAGAGTGGTAAGGGCTAGGTAAGGGGGGGGTTAAGTGACTTGCCCAGGGTTACACAGCTGGGAAGTATCAGAGACCAGAGTTGAACCTAGGACCTCCCATCTTTAGGCCTGGCTCTCAATCCACTGAGCTGCCCAGCTGCCCCCTCCTCCAGTTCTTTTTCCCAATGTGGGTAGCATTTTTTATCATAAATGCATTGGAATTGTCATGCATCATTGTATTTCTTTTAGTAGCAAAGTCAATTACATTTGATCATGTTATAGTGTTTCTGTTCTGTGTACAATGTTCTCCTGGTTATGCTTATTTTGCTCTGCATCAGTTCATAGATGTCTTTCCAGTTCATTTAGTAATAAATTAGTTTATTGTTCCTTATAGCATAATAGTATTCCATCACTATCATATATCACATTTTTTCAGTCATTCCTCAATCGAAGGACATCGCTTCATTTTTCAATTTTTTACCACCACAAAGAGTGGAGCTATGAATATTTTTGTACAAACATTTTTCATTATCTCTTTGAGATACAAATGTAGGAGTGGTATTGCTAGATGAAAGGTATCCATTCTCTAAAAGCCCTTTGAGCATAATTCTAAATTGCCTTCCAGAATGGTTGGATCAATTCACAACTGTACTAGCAATGCATCAGCATCCCCAATTTTGCCACATCTCCTCCAACAGGAATTATTAAAGAAAAAACCTCATTCCTTAAAGATTTTAAAAATTAGGCATTTTTCTCCCCGATCCCAGCATAATTGCTACTCAAATATTCCTTACCCTCCATAGAACAGTTAAAGAAAACAACCAACACATATTATATCTTGAATCATATTCATTAATTTACACCTTTGTCCAATGAGAAGGGAGAGTATATTCCATTTTTGGTACCCAGGAACAAAGTTTAGACTAAGTACATCATGTGAAATCTGATTTGTTGTTGAGTTTTATTCTTTTTTCTATTTTAGCTTACATTTTACCACTATCTGTAGATTGCAGAGGATAACATGGTGGATGTGGAAAGGAAATTATGCAAAAGCATGGAGATATTTGTATAATACCACTTAACAATAATTTATCACCATCATCCTAGCTAGACCTATCCTTGAAGTAAACCAAAAATCCAGTGGTTAAATGTGATGGCTTTATGTTGAGATTTGAGAAGGATTAGAATTTGCACTTTCTTAAATAGATACCAGGATAGATTTAGGCAGATGGACTGATGGTTAAATGGGTAGATTAATAATATTAGAATCATAAAATCATCAATTTAGAATTATAAGGGAATTTAATGGCTGATAATTCTAATCTCTTAATTTTTAGATGAAGAATCTAAATGACTTAATCAAGGTCAGAGGACAATAGAGCTGCCAATTCCCTCTGACTAGATTTTACATGTACATAAATCGGCTATTTGGAGCATGTTTCTCTACTTAGAATATGAGCTTTCTGTGGGCATGAACTATATTTTTGTCATTTAGTATCTCTCTTGAGTAAAGCAGAACACTTGGCACATAGTAGGTCCTTGACAAATGTTGTTGACTGGCAGCAAATATACATTTTCACTTAATAGAAGGTAAATACAGAGATAGTAATGCTCAACTGAGTTAAATCTGTAATACTCCTAATTTCAATATTAAAAATTCATTCATTTGCATTAACTTTTGGGAAAGGTTCCATATCTTTGATTTCATGGTTTTATGGAACATTATGTATTGGAACTTTCTCCACTGATGCAGATCCACAAACTTTTCTGTAATTATATGTTTAGCGAGGTAACAGGGGCTCTGTGAGTTCAATGATTAACCCTTATTTATAGAATTAATTTGGTTCAGAGTAAAGACATGAATCAAAGTCTTTCTGAATAGATTAGTGCCTTATTTAAAATGTTATGCTATATGTGAAGATAGGAAATATTTCATTTCTCATTTTTCATTGGGTGTGACCTACATGTGTACTTTGAAATTTAAAATGTGGTGATTTATAGGAGCTTTCTAAGTTTCTCTGGAACAGTTATAAGGAGTGACCATTTGATTCATACTTCCTCAAACCTTAGACACCAGTGTAAACTACAAGCATCAACTGCTGTGATTAAAAGTCATTTTCTTTGGCTGTTTAATGTCTCACATGTAACCATTCGGGTGGAATCCAGGATCTCAGGTCCAAGCAAATTATAGTTTTCACTTCATGGCATAAAAGATAAGAAGAAACTCTAGAATCAGTGATCATTCAAATTAAATATATGAATCACTGGCAGTAAAATTAGGACATAAGCAACATTATTCTAGCCTAAAAACGAACAAGAGCCAACTCAGTTTTTAAAAATTGCTAAAAGAGAATATGAAATCACTTGCCTTTTCTTTCTCACCCAAAATACCATTTATTTACATAATCTCTCATTATGTCACAAGGCTGTTATTATTAGCACAAATAGCCAATATTGTCTATGTTATTCTTAATTCTAATAGTTAATATGGATATTGATAATTATACTAGTATTTGTATTGTCATATTACAATAAAAAGATCACATTATTTGGACATGGAGAACTTTACTTTGATTTGTAGCCCCATAACTTGTGTTATGTGTGTCTCCTTAGACAAGTCACTCAAACTTTCTTGGACTCAGTTTCTTTGATAGTGCTTTCTCTTCTGCTCTGCCTACTCAATTCCCTATACATTTAAAAGTTTGAGCTAAAAATCCCTTCTTTTACTGGAAGCCTTCCCCAAACCTCCCTTGATTCAATTATCTTCCCTTTATCAATTATTTCCTAATAATAATGTATTTGGTTTGCTTTGTATCACCCAGGTTCATAACCTTGACATCATCCTAGATTTTTTACTCTCTCTTACTTCCCATGTCCAAAATTTCACCTTTGTAGTATATCTTGGATATACCCCTTTTTCTCCACTGACACTGCTCCCACTCTAGTGTAGGCTGTCATCACCTCACACTTTAACTGTAGCAATAGCCTGCTGGTGGATCTACCTGCCTCACGTTTCTCCCAACTCTAATCTATCCTTTCTCAACCACTAAAATGACTTTCCTAAAGTGCTGCTCTGAACATGTCATCCCCCTAATCCCACACTCAATAAATAAACTATAATCACTTTTTATTGCCTCTAGAAATACATGCAAAACATATTTGTCATTCAAAACCCTTCATAAACTAGTATCCTCCTATTCCAGATTTCTTTCACTTTATTGTACACTTTACACATAGAATATAATGAAACTAGCCCCTAACTATTCCACAAGGAAGATATTATTCCATTTTTCAGCTTTGGGCATGTTACCTGGCTGTTCCCCATGTTTGAAATGCTTTCCTTCCTATACCTCCCTTGTTTCCTTTAAATCCCAAATAATATGCTACCTTCTACACAAGGGCATTTTCAAACCCTCCTGATTATTGTGCTGTCCCTCTCTTACTCATTTCTGATTTATCCTGTATATAGCTTTCTTTATATATTTTTATTTGCATGTTTTCTCCCTTATTAGAGTGTAAGCTCTTTGAGGGAAGAGACTATCTTTTGCTTCTTTTTGAATCCCCATTGCTTTGTATATAACATGCCAATTGATACTTGCTTAATAAATGTTTATTGATTGTTGAATGGATTGCTTGATTGTATGTTATATTGCCCACTAGATTATAAGCTGCTCAAGAGCAAGGACTATCTTTTGCTTCTTTTTCTATCCCCAAATCTTAGCGTAGTGCTTGACATATATCAGGTGCTTTATAAATGTTAATTGATCTGTCAAATGAGGGAGATAGGCTAGATGGACTGCAATAACCCTTCTATGTCTATGATACAGAGAATCCATGTTTTTATTTTTTAAAGCAATGCAAAATATTATACAGAGTGCTGTTCTTGGAGTCAGAAAGAATTAGCTTCAAATTCTGATTCAGACATCTACTAGTGTTATCATGCTTCCAGATCACTCAATAAGACTGTATCTCAGTTTCTTTACATATAAATGAGGCAGTTGGCCTTGATGTTTTCTAAGACCCCTTCTAGTTCCAGATCTAGGATCTCATGATATCTTTTCATTTATAGTTTCCAGGAATGTTCTGAGGATGATATATACCTCAAGTTCAGTTGTGCCACCAGTACATTATAATTCTGTTCTCCTAGTTAAAATTTAGCAAAAGAGCTTTTAAAGGTAGTCTTGTTATTCTTCAGATCCACACGTATGCTCTTAATTTCCTAGAAGGAAATAGGAGAGGTTCATTCAAGCTCAAAGAAAGTTTCTTTATTGGTAGTAAAAGCCATATTTTTTTCATAATCAGGCTGTCAAATCAGGAGTTTCAGGGTACTTTTCCTTTATATGTATTTGTCTGACTTTAATAGCCTTTTCAATTCAATGGCTCGTATCTTTCTGACATTTTCTATAACAATTTATTTTGATTTGTCTTTTTGTGCTTCTGTCTCTTTCTTTATATTGGACTCATCAGAAAAGTCTTTAACAAAGAAAATTAAATATTGAATAGAGAAAGAGAAACAGAGAGAGGGGAAGAAAGAGGGGAGAGAGGGAGAGAGAGTTAAAGAGAGGAATAGATAAAGAGACAGAAAAATAGGAACAGAAACAGAAAGATAGAGACAGAGGCAGAAAGGAAGACGGAGAAAGAGAAAGACATAGAGATAAAGACAGAAAAACAGTCAGAAAGAGACAAAGAGAGACAGAGGAAGAGGAGGAGAAGGATGAAGAGTGAGAGGAGGAAGAGGAGAAGAAATAAAAGATAAAAGAAAGGAAGAGAGAATCCTATATCTGTAAAATTAGTTAGCCCTATCTTTCAATTATATAAAATTACAAAATTCACTGGACATTTGGCAAAATATATTCATGAGAGATCATGAATGGGTGATATCTTTCTTTCTTACCTGAACAACCAAAATTTGTTCCTTTTTTTTCCCTTGGCCTGGCAAATGGGAAGGTAGCGTAATTAAGAAAATGCCCACTATATTGCAGCAAAAAGTTTGTCAAATTCCTCTGATCTTTAGAGAAAGTTAAGCTTTATATGATATTGAAAGACCTTATATAAACTGGCTCAGAAATCATGTAATATTCTGATTTTGAGTAATTTCAAAAGTCATGACGAAATGGTATATTGAGTTCCAATTTAAATGGTCTTCACTAACATTAATCAAATCCCTTTCCCACTTTAATAAATATTCTAAAATTTATAGTGAAAAACCTCTTTGAACCAAGCTGAACTGGACCATAAAAGAAAAGAGTTTGTGACTGCAAGGATGGAAAATTTCAAATCCTGTTTCAGACAGTTACCAGTTGGGCAATCCTGGTAAAATAGCCTAACCTTTCTATGACTCAATAAAATAAGGGGGTTATATTTAATGTACTAAAGTCCCTACAGCCTCTTAATCTACAATCCTATTAAATCATTGGTCCTTGAAGGGTTGGAATCTTTATTTTTTAAAATGCCCAAGCATAAATGTTTTTGTGATACAAGGCATGATATTATGAGGGAGCTAAACTCAAGGGTATATAGTCCACTAAGATAGAAGCACTAGCCACTTGGAAATATGGACATACTAGGATAGTGACTTGTACACATGTGAACAACCACTGGAGAGACATACACAAGGCATAGGTGAGCAAGGTATAAAACATTTTATAAGCAAGGATATACAATGTACAAAGTGAAGTATTTCATCAAAATGTGTGACCAGTATGAAAGGATGGTTCAGTCGGATAATAAAAAAAATCATTTATTGTCAATATAATAAAAATGAAAATACTGTTAATTTATTTTTTCATTGACATACCAATAAAACTACCAAAAACTTATTTTGTAAAGCTAGAAAAAATTATTTATCTGCAAGAACAAAAGATCAAGAATATCAATGAATTAATGAAAAATGTAAAGTAAGGAGGCCTAGTAGTCAAACTATAGCAAAAATTGGAAATTATCATGCAATTTGATAGGAGCTAAAAAGTAGAGTGGTTGATCAGTGGAATAGACTAAGTGTATAAGACATAGAAAAAAATGACCATAATGACCTTATATTTAATAAACCTAAAAACATCCAACCTACTAGAATAAGAATTCACTATTCCATGGTAACTGCTGGGAAAATTGGAAAGCAGTCTGACATAAATTTTTCATTGACCAACATCTCACACTTGATACCAAGATATACTTAAAATGAGTACATGATTTACAGATTCAGGGTGATATCTCAAGCAAATTGGGGGAGAAAAGAGGAAAAAAGGTATTCCTCAGATCTATGGCAAAGGAATAATTTTTGATTCTAAGCAAGAGATAGAAAAGATCACAGGAGGTAAAATGAATAATTTTGATAATATAATTTAAAAGTTTTGCATAACAAAGCCTTTGAGGCAAAATTAAAAAGAAAGAAGAAAAGGGGGGTGGGAAATTATACCACTGATCTGATAAAGATCTTATTTCTCTAATATAAAGAGAACTGAGGCAAATTTATAAAAATAAGACCCATTCCACAATTCAGAAGTCATCAAAAATATAAAAGGAAATTTTCAGAAAGAGAAATCAGAAATTTTTTAGTAATATGAAAATTTTCTAATTCACTCATAATTAGAGAAATGCACATTTAAACAGCTCTGAGGTATCACCTCACACCTATCAGACTGGCAAACATTACAAAAGGAAAATGACAAATGCTGGAGGGGATATGAGAAAATAGGTATACTAATGTACTGTTGAGAGAGTTGGGAATTGATCCAAGCATTTTGCAGAACAAATTGAAACTGTACCCAAGGGATTATAAAACTATAAAGTATGATAAAACTATAAAACAGCAATAACATTACAAGTTTTATATCTCAGAAATATAAAAGAAAAAAACTCATATATAAAAAATATTCATAGAAGCATTTGTTGTGACAAAAAATTAAAAATGGGAGCATGATCATCAAATGGGGAATAGATGAACAAGTTGTGGTATATGTGATGGAATACTGTTGGGCTATGAGAAATGATGAAGGGAGTGGATTCAGAAATTGCCTGGGAATTCATATATGAATTGTTGCAAACTGGAGTGAATAAGAGCAGGACAATATTTCACAGTAACAGTTAGATCATAGCAATAATCAGCTGTGAAAGAATTATGATGAAAAATTCCACCTTCATCCATAGATAGAAGTGATGTTGAGTATAATTTGAAGTATATTGTGGGTGGCTAAGTGGTGGCTTAGTGGATAGAGAGCCAGACCCAGAAATGGAAGGTCTTACTTTTCAATTTGGCTTCAAACACTTCCTAATTGTGTGATTTGGGCAAGTCACTTACCCTCCATTGTATATCTCTCTTCTGCCTTAGAACCAATAAGATAGAATGTAAGAGTTAAAAAAAAAGATTGAGACATATTTTATGTTGTTTTCATTTTTTTGCAATATTGCTAATATATATTTTTTATAATTTCACATGAATAATAGGTATCATACTGCTTGTCTTATCAATGGACAGAAATAGGGCAGGATGGAGATGATTTGCAAATAAAGACAAAAGTTTAAACAATTTAAAAGTTATCTTTGAAATGATATAACAAAAATAATTAATATCATTTATTATCCCTTAATTTAGAATTCAAATCCTGCTTCAGACACTGGCTGTGTGACCATTTGTTCCTCTGTAAAATGGCAATAATAATAACATCCACCTCCTTGGGTAATTGTGGGATAAGATGAAGTAATATTTGTAAAACTCTTTGCTAACTTAAAAATATGATACAGATGTGAATTGTTGTTGTTGTCAATGGTGGTGGTATTGGTGGTGTTAGACACCTAGTATATTCCATGGACTCTGTTAAGTCCTGAGGATACATAAGAAGAGGAGGAGGACAAGTGCACAAGATAGATTATGAGAAACTACTGTGATTCTGATAGCCACAAAATATAAAGAAATTTCAAGGAATAACTCTAAAATGTTGTGTAGGTAGATATATGGAATGTGCAAATATGAAGAAGTAAAAATATACAATATTCAAGAATCCTGCATTAATGAAATCACATCTATTAGATTATCAGAATTAAATTGGGTGGATGTGCTTCATAATTCCAGTATCATTGCTCTTGTTAAATTATCAACCTGCCTCAAACTGGGTCTTTTATAGTCTTTAATTCATTTAAAAATATTGTTCAATTACTCACTCATAATTCTAAATTAATATTTCAAGAGGGAAGGGATACTGAGAAGAAGAAATTCTGGGTATTATTTTCCTATGTAAATGCACAATTCCCCTGAAATTCCTTTTTATTTTTTGGTTGAAAGTAATATCACTCCTCAAAGCACTTGGCCTCACAATTTCTTTCACTCTCCATTTCTCTGTCCCTGTTTCTCTGTCATTCTTTCTGTCTCTTTCTCTCTTTTACTCTCTTTCCTAACACTCTCAATCCCCCAAATGGCATTAGTTAATATTGTCCCCTCCCCTTACAATATTTCTCCTCTACATTCTGTTGGCTCACATAGATGAAAAGCAAACTCCTCATTCTAGCATTGGAAGTCCTACCCTATCATCCTCAGAACTTTTCTGACATTTTCTATAATTTTTCAGACATATGCAATGTTCCAGACCAATAGACCTCCCGTCTATGCCCCAAACTAAACATCTTTTAATCTAGATTTATGGATTTTTCACAGAATTCCCCCATTTCTGTAATGCATCTCCTCCTCAATTCTGTCTTTTATAAGCCTTAATAAAGTTCAACTCGGGTGCTTTCTCCTTTTTAAAGTCAATTTCTGATACATCCAGTTTTTATTACTTGACATATCATCTTACATTTTACTATTTATGTAAATAATACATACATCCTATTCTCAGGAGAATGTGCTATAAATTTCCCCAGAGCAGGGGCTATTATACATATATATGTATATACATGATACATATATTTCATATGTATCATGTATATATATGTGTGTATATATTCAGATCTACTATCTAAAAGATATATGTGTACACATTATATATGTTTATATGTACACACATATGTTGCTTTACATATAATTTGAATTTTATAAGTATTTGTGGGAAAGAAAGAAAGAAGGGAAAAAGGAAGAAAAGGAAAGAATAAATTGTTGGGATGATTAAATCAAGCGTTCTTATTTCTTTAATTAATCCATGTACATATGTATGTATGCATGACTTTTGGACCCAGTTATTCCTAATTATGCTCCTCCAAGCCATATATTATGTGTTACCAAAATAATTTAATAGAAGTACAGAAATGAATCCATTTTTGCTATACTTACAAAATGCATGCTTCAAAAAGAAGAAGAACAAAAAGGAAAAAAAATTGCCCTAACATCAATAGCTAACATGACTTGAAATGTTAAAAGGCCACTGCAGCTCCCATTAGAATGTACCCTCAGGGAGGTAGCTGGTTAGGCCTTTGCATGTCTAATTTATGAGAGGCAAGGATGGAGGTCTAAAGACAGATGACATATTGTTGGTAGCACCAAAGATCTCTGAACCCAAAAATGACCTTGTTCTCTCCCTCGATTATGTGTAGAATTCTTAATACAGTAAAGCAGGTTAACATTTTCCATTCCAGGAGGCATTAAGAAAGAAAGCCACTGGAAAATTATTATTCTCTCATATTTACATAGTACTTTAAGATTTACCAAAGCTACATTATTTCATTGAACAAAGAATGTATGTGGTAGGTAATGTAGGTAAGATTACCACCCTTTTTAAAATTCTCCAGGTGAAGGATTAAGTATAGGTTTGTAGAAAGAACATCGGATTTACTATCAGGAGACTTGTGGTCTAATCCTATTCTTAGCCCTGTGACTTTGGAGAAAATATTTTCACTGCTAGGAACTGCTATTTTCTCAACTGTAAAATCATAGAGTTTGAATCAGGAGTCTCTCTCTCATGGTAGGCTAGCCACAGGTACACTTTCAAAGATTTTGTAATATTTTAGTCTCATATAACTCATCCAAGAAAACTTTGAAATGTGAACACAGAACTTGTATCCCTTAAGAAAAAATTTCTCAAGCAAGTATATAAATAAATCTGAAGAATTACTTACATTCTCAAGTGTAAGAAACTCTCTGCAAAATCTCTCCACTCCTCTTTTTTTCTCTCCTCTCCCAAGTTAGGTTTCAAGTCAGACAGAAATGATTATGATTTAACAACAATAGATGACCTCTTCTTGTGTCAGTTTCTTCAAATATAAACTTGGGTTAATAATAGCAATTGCTTCCCAGTGTTGTTGTATATAATACTTGTAAAAGTGCTTAGGATACTACATGGAACATAATAGCAACTTAACAAATCTTCTTTATCCCTTATTCTCCTCTTATTTCCCTTTATCTCTCCTCTCTCAAACTCTAACTATTGTTCAAGATCTTCTCTCCCAAACTTTCCTGTGCCTTATATTTCTTTTTATCTCTCCCTTTGAGTGTCTGTTTCTGCTCTGTTTGCCCCTTGTAGCTTTCTCTTTGTCTCTTTTTGCTTCTCTCTCACACTGTCTCTATCTCTTTTTCTTTATATATATATATATATATTTCTATTTGTCTCTACTTTTCTGTCTGTCTCTGACTGTCCCTATCTCTCTGCCTGTTTCTCCCTCTTTCTCCTTATTTTATTTTTATATTTTTTTCTTGAGTACTGTAGCATTACTAAATAATCCTATAGTTTTTTTTTAAGGAGTTCATGGAGATTTCTATAGAGTAGTTGAGTATTTCAATTCTATAACCTTGTTGCAAGCTGAAAAAATGCCTCCAAAGTCCTTCTGGTGTCCCCTTTTTTGATAGCTACAAGATGAATAAATATTTCAAGTTCTAAAATTCTTTGAATTAATTTTCTATGATTAGAACCATATCCAGCTTTAGATTTTTAAAGTTATTCAATTACAGATCTCTAGGTAAAAACCAATCTTAGTGTTAAAGTTGATCAAATGGAACTGGAAAGGGGCTAACATAATAAACTTTGACACTAGTATTGAGAAAAAAGGCTATTGGGAAATATTCTGATGTCATAAAACTATCTCACATGTGATGCTACCAAGAATAGTTCTATTTTGTTTTCTTTATTAAATATTTTTCACCAGCAGGGAACCATATCCACTCTGAGTAACTGTTTCAGCTCCTTGAGATGTAGCCCTCTTTCCTCGGTTATATTCCTATCCTCCATCTTTAGCATCTTTTGGCCCACAGAGTTGAATGAACACGCATTTGTAATCAAATACTTTGGTTTAATTTCTATCTATGATCTTATGGCCTATAGTACTTTGAATAAGTTATTTAACTTCACTGGACATCAATTTTCTTAAGAATAATATCATAGTGTTCTCTTCTAAATTACTTTAGAAGAATAGGTCAAATTGAATTATGGAGTGGCAGAGTCAACAAAAGATTGATGTGAGGCATTTTTTCCTGCCCTAGAAAACTTGAAAGGTTGAAGGAGAGGTCTATAACACCGAAATAGTGATTGATCCAGAGCTCACATGACACAACACTAATGGTACTCCTTGGAGGTTGCAATAGCAGTAGTATTGGAAGATCTCAAACCAGAGACTTCAAGAGAATAATGCTATTGGTAAAAAAGAGACTTCAGAGGAACTCTATGCTAGCACTGGGTACAGGACAGGGTGATATTTGGCAACTCCATTGCCCATACACTTTTCCTACCCATCAGAGGAGAATGGAGTGCTTTCTGTGACAAGGGAAGACTTCCTTCCATTATTAGAGAACAGTAACCACACCTCTCTCCAAATCAAATCACTTACTATGGAAATAGTACTGAGAAAAAGCCAGAAGATTAGGACACTCTTATTTCCTCTTCTGAAGGAAGCTCAAATTAGTGTAATGTTTAAAGTCAAAAACAGGCTAGAAAATGAGAGAGAGAGAGAGAGAGAGAGAGAGAGAGAGAGAGAGAGAGAGAGAGAGAGAGAGAGAG
>NC_058131.1:21091830-21124052 GCF_016433145.1 Gracilinanus agilis | reverse complement strand
TGGGTTTGTACCCCAAAGAGATCATAGATAAACAGACTTGTACGAAAATATTCATAGCTGCGCTTTTTGTGGTGGCAACAAATTGGAAAAGGAGGGTATGTCCTTCAATTGGGGAATGGCTGAACAAACTGTGGTATATGCGGGTGATGGAATACTATTGTGCTAAAAGGAATAATAAACTGGAGAAGTTCCAGGCGAACTGGAGAGACCTCCAGGAACTGATGCAGAGCGAAAGGAGCAGAGCCAGAAGAACTCTATACACAGAGACTGATATACTGTGGTAAAATTGAATGTAATGGACCTCTGTACCAGCAGCAATACAATGACCCAATACAATTCTGAGGGATTTATGGTAAAGACGCTACCCACATTCAGAGGAAGGACTGCAGGAGAGGAAACGTATAAGAAAAACAACTGCTTGAACGCATGGGTCGGGGTGGACATGATTGAGGGTGTGGAGTCGAAACTACCACACCAATGCAACTACCAACAATTTGGAAATTGGTCTTGATCAAGGACACATGACAAAACTAGTAGAAATGCACATCGGCCAAGGGTGGGGGGGGTGCGGGGGGGGGGGGGGTTGAAGGGGAAAGGTGGAGCATGAATCATGTAACCATGTTAAAAATGAATATTAATAAATGTTAAAAAAATAAAAAAAAAGTATGTAAAAAAAATGAAAAATCCCCAATTAAACATCAAAATGGAAATCCTAAAAATCAGACAATTTAATAAAACTAAAGGTAAAAAATAAAAATAGTAAATAAAATTACAAGTTGGTTTTATAAAAATAAAACATTAATATAGATAAATCGCTTGCTAATCTGATTGGGAAAAAGAAAGAAAACCAAATTATTAGTTTAAAAAATAAAACTGTCAATGTACCACCAAGGAAGATATAAAAGCACATGTTATGAGTTATTGCATCCAATTATTGTTCAACAAATTGACAATCTAAATGTAATTGATGAATATTCTACAAATATATCAATAGCTCAAATGAACAGATAAGGAAATAGAATTCTTAAATAATCGTATTTTATAAATATAAATGAACAAAGTATAAATGAGCTTCCTAAGAAAAATCTCCAGAAAAGTATTTATTTGCCAGGATATTCTACCAAATTTTAAGGTACAAACTAATCCTAACACTATATAAGCAATATTTAAAAAGTAAAGAAGGTCTCTTAACAAATTCCTTTAATAAGATATATATCTCTATATATCTCTATATAACTATATCTATATCTATCTATATCTATAACTATAACTATATCTATATCTATAGGCCAGGGAGAGAAAAAACAGAGAGAGAAAAATATAGAACAATTTCCCTAGTGAATATTTATATGTAAAATGTTTAAATAAAATACTAGCAAGGAGGTTAAAGCAATATATCATAAAGATCATACAATATGAAGAAATGTGAATTATAGTAGGAATGCAGGACTGGTTCAGTATTAAGCAAACTATCAGAATAATTGACTCTTATCAGCAATAAAAACAACAAAAATCTTATTATCTCAATTGATTCAGAAAAAAAAAACTTTTGATAAAATGCAATGTATATGCCTATTACAATAATAGAAAACATAGACATAAATGCAGCGTTTATGGAAAAAATGTTTCAAAATATCTATATAAAGCAGTGTAAGTAAAATGATTTATAATAGGATTGCGCTAGAAGATTTCCTAAGAAGATCAGGGATGAAGTAAGGATGCCTATTGACAACATTATCATTCAGTGTCTTATTAAAACTAATTATAGCAATAAAATGAGAAAAATGAAGGAATAAAAATAAGCAATGAGGAAACTAATACATTGTTCTTTGCAGATGATATAATAATATAATTAGAGAACTCTAGAAATCAAGTCAAAAAACAGTTGAAAAAATTGCCAGCTTTAGAAAAGTTGCAGACTATGAAATAAACTCAAGTGAAACATCTGTGTTTCTGTATAGTTCCTATAATACCCAAAAAACAATAGATTCAAAGAGAAATTAATTTAAAAATGCAGATATTATAAAATACATGGATGTTTAACTGCAAAGACAGATCCAGGGACTATATAAATAGAAATATAAAATATTTCATATACACAATAAAATGTTATCTAAATTAATTTGCTTATGCAATATTATATTAATTAAATTACTACACATTTTCTAGATTTAGCTAAAACAGTAACAAAATTCATCTAAAAGGGAAAAAAAAGTTAAAGACACAAAAGGAATCAATTTTTTAAAAAAAATGTGGAGTCCCCTAGCAGTAATTACTCTTAGAGACTATGACCTTTCAAAATATATTAAAAATAGTGATAATTAAAAGTCTGGTTCTGACTAAGAAATAGAGTGAAGGATCAGTGAAATAGTTTAGGCACATAATACATGATAGATATAACCATAGTATGCCAATGTTTGATATGCCCAATCATCCTAGTTTTGGGGAAAGAACCCATATTTGAAAGATATTTATAGAAAGAATGGAAAACAAGTTAGCAAATATGAGTCATAGCCCTAATTTCTCAAACTTTATAACAAGATAAGGTTAAAATGAGTTCATGATTTAGATGTAATGAGACTTAGATAATTAATCATAACATAGTAACATAAGCAAATTAGGAGAACACAGAGCATTTTACCTGTCAGAGCTATGGATAAGATGAGAGTTCATGACCAAACAAAATATGGGCAGGTTTCAGGTTTTTTTAATTGTGTAAAATTAAAAAAAAATAATAAGCAAAACAAATATAGACAAAATTAGAAGGAAAGTGGGAAACTGTCAGAAAAATAAGCCAATTCCCAGTTGATAAATGGTCAATTTTTTTTTTAATTTTCAGTTGATTCTGTCTAACTCTTCACAATCCCATTCAGAA
This sequence comes from Gracilinanus agilis, assembly GCF_016433145.1. Taxonomy (NCBI): domain Eukaryota; kingdom Metazoa; phylum Chordata; class Mammalia; order Didelphimorphia; family Didelphidae; genus Gracilinanus; species Gracilinanus agilis. The sequence continues at coordinate 21,121,177 of NC_058131.1, read as the reverse complement.
TTTGCCTGGCAAATATACTGGACTAGCTTGGCATTTCCTTCTCCAATTTACTTTACTGATGAAGAGGCATACAGGGTTAAGTGACTTTTCCATGGTCACAGAGCTGTTAAGTGTCTGAGTTTAGAGATGAACTGGAGAAGATGACTTTTCATGGCTCTAGACCCTAAACTCTATCCAATTTTCTATCTAACCACTTAGTAAAAGGATAAAACAAGGTATTTTCATAAGAAGAAATTAATGCTATCAAGAGCCACATGAAAAATGCTCTAAATCACTACTGAATAGAGAAACACAAAATGACTATGAAATGCCAGTTCATACCTATTAGATTAGTTAATGAGACTACCATCATCCCTCCAAGAACTTGGTTAAATGCTGTTTTTTTCCCTCTCCCTCTTCTTTCAATTCCTATATACATTATTTTCCAAATCTTTTCTTGGCTTACATGGTCACCATCCTGGTTGAGAACCTTGTCACCTTTCACCACGATTCTTGGAATTGCCTTCTAATGAATTTCATTTTCCATCCTATATCCTGTCTAATACTTTCTCTGGATAACTGCCTGATTGATATTTCTGAGGCAAGTTTGACCATATCACACTCTAGTGCAGAAGGCTTCAGATGTACCTTTTTGCTTCTCTTAAACAGATGAATAATGAACTTATCAATATGGCATTTAAGGCCTATAGAGGACTGTGGATATAGATTAAAAATTCATGTTTTGGGATAAGGGAAAATACTTTATTGTATTCCCTAATATCTAGCTTAAATTTGAAATTTCCTTTACTATGAAATGCCTCAACAAATAGAAACAATTAAAAAACGTTCTGATAAGGGCTTCACTAGATTATCAAAGGAGTATATGACAGAGAAATGGCCACGAACTCTTGCACTGGCCCTATTCATATATTTGCTTGTATTCTCTGAAGTACTAACTGATATACTAATGTAACATAAGGAGCCTTAGGCCTTGCCATCTGCCTAGCCACTAACTACTTAGAAATTTAGGACCTATGCACTTGCCCTGTGTGATAATTAGATTAAGTCTACACTGCCCATCTTTAGATTTAATCACCAAAGATGAGAGCACCTCCAAATTCTGGGATGTCCTAAGCCACCTGTGCTACAGTGAGTGATGACTCACAATCGAATGACCACCCCCTAGGGTTCTAATAAGAAGCGTCTATTGTGATTGGATAAGCAGGCTAAGGGAAGGAACAGGAAGTGATACATAAGTAACACCTTTAAAAAGAGAGAGTGGAGTGAGTGAGAGAGGCTTCTGGTGAAGAGGGTTGATGGTGAAGGAAGTCTTCTAGCTCTTCTGGTCTGTGGAGGTGGTGAGTTTAAAGATTGACTGAATCTTCCTGAACTTCTCTTAAGAAACTTCCTTAATAGACTCTTCATTCACCTCCAGACCTCTGACCCTCTGACTCTCTGCTGAGGGTTAATTAGATTTACCTGGATTAATTAGAGGATCTTAGCAATTTACCTACTGTGTTAGATTCTTATTTCCTTATTTCCTCTCTTCTTAATTGTAAATAAACTTCCATAAAAGTCAATTTTGACTTGAGGTTATTCCTAAATTGGGGAAATTTCCCCTGGTGACCACCTTTTAATATATTGAACCCCCAAACCCCTTTTTCCACTTTACACCTGTAACTAAACTCTAAAGTGCTATATCTTTTTCAATTAGAATATTAGCTCTTTAAGGGCTAGATCTTTATCATTTTTCCTATTTGTATCCCAACACTTATGAGAGTGCTTGGTATATAGTAAGCATTTAGTATTCATATCCATGAATTTATTGTGTTCAAGTATCTGAGAGAATAATACTTGGGTAAAGACATTATTTCCATTAGCCTATAGGATCCTTGAGAAGAAAGCCTTCTTTTAGTCTTTATGCCCTGAACTAGGCATATCACCTGGTATATAGAAGGCATTTATTAACTGCTTGCTGATTCGACAGTATTTCAATGCACTATTTCCCATTTCCATTAAGAAATGGAACAGAGAAAAAGTGAGAGTGAGAGACGGATAGGAAGACAAAACAGAGGCAGAGACAAAGTCAGAGACAGAGGGAAAAGTAGAAGTTGAAAGGCAAAGAAATAACAGAGACAGAGAGAGATGGAAACATGTTAGGGGATTTAGGTTAGCAGTATGAAGAAATTATTATAATTATTTCAAATTATTTTATTGAATTAGATAGAAAAGTAAAAAAAATTAACTTGGAAGAACAAAAGATCAAGAACATCAGAGGACGTAATGAAAAGAATCTAAAGGAAGGAGGTCTAGTAGTAATGGATTTTAAACTGCATTATAAAGCAGTAATCATGAAAACTATCTGGTGCTGACTAAGAAATAGGATAATAGCTCAATGAAACAGAAAAGAAATAAAACAAAACAGTCATAAAATATTATAGAACCTTGTGCAGGACAAAAGTATACACACAAGCTTTTAGGATGCAAATTCATTATTTGGTAAAAAAATATTTAGAAATCTGGAAAACAGTCTGGCAGAAATTAGCTATAGATTGATATCTTACACCATTTTCCAAGAAAAACTCAAAATGGATACATGACAGACATTAAGGGAGACACCATAAGCATATCAGAACAGGAAATATACTACCTATTGAATTCATAGAGAGAAGAAGAAGAATTTTTGAGTAAAAAATGCATCAAAAGCATTGTAAGATGTAAAAGGGATAATTCCAATTAAATGTAATTTAAAAAGGTATTGAAGAAATAAAAATAATATAATGAAGAAAAAAACAGAAAACTGGGAAAGTATTTTTGTAGATAGTTTCTCAGATAGAAGCTTCATCTCAAAAATATATAGATAATTTTGTCAAATAAATAAGAATATGAGCCATTCCTCCATTGATAAATAGGCCAAAAATATAAAGTTTTTGGATAAAGAAATTGAAGCTAGATATACGCATATATTCTATTCTAATTCTAAACATTATAGAAATGCAAATCAAAATAACAGTGAAATTTTCATTTCATATTAGATTGGCAAAAATAACAAGAGGGAGTTGGAGGGGTCATAGAAAGATGGGGATACTAATAAATTGTTGGTATTTTCCAAAAACATGGACAATGGATAGTGTTATATATGGAATCAGAGGACTTGTATTAATTTTTTCTTTGCTTTGCTTCTTAAAAATTGAATAGCTTTGGCCAGGTCACTTAAATTGTCTGAGTCTTATTGCAATGGGGAAAAATGGCAGATTTGGATAAGATCACCTTTTAATCCTCTAGGTGAGAGGTTCTTAATTTTTTTTTATCACATGGACCTTTTGATATTCTGGTGAAGCTTCTTCACTCCTTCAGAAAATGAAATTTTAAGAGAGGATTATAAAGAATATATAATTATAAGAATATTCAAAGAAAGGAAAACTATCTACTCCTCCCCCAAAATCATAGCCTCCAGTCAAAAATTTCTTCTCATGGATAACATAAAAACAAAAACTGAAAAAATGTATATCATCCATAAAGAATAAAGGAAAGAATTGATAACAACCTACTACTCTTTTTGGAATCATTCCCAAAAGACCATGAAACTGTACATACCCTTTGCCTAAGTGACATCTCTACTAAGTCTATATCACAAAGAGATAACAGATAGGGGAAAAGAACCTATTTGTTCAATGATATTGATAGCAGCTCCTATGGTGGCAGAAAACTGGATACTGTAGGCTTGTCCGTCAATTGGAGAATGACTGAATGAGTTTTGATATATGGTTCTAATGGAATACTATTGGGTCATAAGAAATTATGAACAAGATAGTCACGTGCGAGCATGCACACACACACACACACACACACACACACACACACACACACACCCTGGAAAAAATTATATGAAATGATGCAGTTATAGCAACAATGTTTGATCATCAACTGTGAGTGACAACTATTATCAATGATGCGAGATTCATATTAGAATGAGCAAACTAAGGAACCAAAAGAGAAAAAAGCTATCCACTATCATAAAAGGAAATGACAAAGTTCAAATGTAGATCAAAGCAAACTATACTTCATTTTATTTTCTTCACAAATTTTTCTCTATTGTCAATGATATGTTTCTTTTTTCACAAGATAACTAACATAGAAAAAATGTATTGCAAGAGAGCATGTGCATGACATATATGTGTAACTTGTCATCTTGTAGAAGGGGTGGTGAGAGGGACGAAGAGAACACAGGTGGCAAAATGTCAAACACGTCTTATTAAAATTGTTTTGAGAGGTAAAAAAATAAAATAAAATGGGGGGGGGACTTACTACTGGCATAGCCTGGAGAGAAACAAAGTTAGCATAGCAGACACCCCAAGCACCCTCTCCTGGTTATGTCATATACCACATTGGAAAACCCTCCATTGGAAAGGTTTACAAAGTATTCTTAAAATTAGACAATTATTATTTCATTTCAAGGCCATGTGATCCTATTTTTGCTAAAACAATTTCAAAAGCATTCCTTGGTTAACAGAAAAACCCAGCAATCTTTTTTCCCAAGAAGCAAAAGCTACTTTTTGTTAAATTGTGAATTATTGCTATTCTGCTTGGCATAGCTCATGAAATGTTACAGCAATTACCTCTTGGTAACAACTGTTAAATGAAGGGGAAAGAAACCCAGTTGACTACAACTCTCCATAAGACTAAATTTATTTAGTAATATATCTTCACCTCCAAAAAAGTATTCTGAGTAGCCCTGACATGTAGCATGTTTGGGTAATGCATGGACATATGGCTCTATTAACTGTACATGGGAGAAATAGTTAAAAATAAATGAATACTGTGCAATTTAATTATTGATTTATATAATGTGTGTCAAGAGCATTCCTGCCTAGATTTTAATTTTTTCCATTTGTAGGGTTGCATAGTCTTCATTGGGGAAATCGGCTGATTAGATAGAAACTTATAAAGCAGCAACCCAGACAAGCCTATTGCTCTACAGGAGAACTCTCTAGCAAATGAATATGCTATTATGTTTGAGCTGCACAGCAGTTAATTAAAAATAATTTGTATTGTCAGACATACATCAAAGGAAATGCATTGGAAATGAAATGCACATACAGAAGCAAATCAAATCTTCACCTTTCTTTGGTGAAAGGTTCTGCTATATAAAAGATTTCTGATTGCATCATGGTTTTGTCACATTGTCTGAGGGTCAAAAAAGTTATGTAGCTCACCCATATTCACTGAGCTATAAGCATTAGAAGTAGGTTTTGAATACAGGGCTTAATCAGCACCAAACCCATTTCACAATGCTATGGAAAGTAATGGATGATAAATTATGTGTCTCCATTGTGTATTAGAATTCTCAGTTTAAGGTTTTGAAAGAATTAAGAAATCCTGAGCCCTTGGTTCTACCTACATCTTTGCTGATTGTGAAAAATGCCTCTTTACCCTTGATTCTTTTAACATTCTTTTAAGGCTTGAGTAACAAAAGAGAGCTTTGGGGTTTGCTCCCCTTGTTTATGTTATGGGATGTTAACTCTTCAACACAAGATAGCTTATTTTTTGAAGCTAAGGAACAAGCATATGGTCCATCCCTACTCTTTTTATTATATTCCTTTCTCACGCATACTAATATGACTGTCAGGGACTACTAGAACTGGAGTTTGGAGGATCGCGTCCTACAATGGTATTAACAACATGGGTAGATGCTATAGACATTTTTAAAGAGCTTAGACACACCCATATTACCTTAAAGCTACCAAAGAATGCTGGGGGAAGAGGAGACATACAAAATACCTGGCTTTAGACAGTGAGACTCAAGGTCATCTGTGATACAATCTGAAGGATATTCAAAGCCTTTCATAACCTGTCTCTCTCCTTCCTTTCCATTCTCCTTACGGCTCACTCCCTGCCCTGTATTCTTTCATATGGTGCCACTGGCCTCCTTGCTGTTCCACAAACCAGAAAATACTAGTCTTGACTCTGAGGGTATCTTCTTGTTTAACATTCCTGGAATGTCCTTGTTTATTCTGTCTGCTGGCTTCCCTTGCTTCCTTCAAGTTCCAAACAAATCTTAATTTTTAAAGGAACCTTTCCCAATCTTAGTTCTAGTGGCTTCTTTCTCAATTATTTTCTTTTTAACCCACATATAACTTTTTAATATATATTTACTTGCTTGATTCCCCTATTAAATTATGAGTTCCTTAAGGGCAATGATTTTCTTGGGACTTTACCCAAGTGCTTCGCAAATAGTAAAAACTTAATAAATGTTTCTTTGCAGTTGATTACTAAGATCCTACATAGTCAATCTATGGTCAGTGATTCCCAAAGTGGGTGCTACCACCCCCCGGTGGTGCTGCAGCGATCCAGGAGAGCAGTGATGGGCACAAGTGCATTTATCTTTCCTATTAATTGCTATTTAAATTTAAAAAAATTATTTCCAGGTGGCTAAGTAATATTTTTTTCTGGAAAGGGAGTAGTAGGCCAAAAAATTTTGGGAACCACTGATCTATGTCGTGAAGTCTTAATTTGCCTTTTGACAAGAAAAGCACATTGCCCACAAAATTAGAGAGAGCTATATACCAGAGGGAGTACCAGGAAATAGGTAGATATGAAACCTACTTATCAAATTTCCAAACTTAACATTTATAAAGCCCCGTGAGGTTTGCAAATAGTTTTCCATGTGTTAACTGCTCATTATATTGTGTTATTGGATTCATATAATAATCACATGGAGCAGTTGGTATTATAATTCTCATCTGGTAAATTTGGAGACTGAGGTCTTGAGAGGTTTAATGATTTACCCATGATCACAAAGCCAATAAATAAATAAATCAGAATTCAAATTCAACTCATTCAGACTGTTTCTAGACTCCACACTACACAAGGTCTTACTTAATGTATATGGTCCATTTTTAAGCCCTTAACTTCTGTCTTAGAGTCAATACTATATTGGTTCCAAGGGAAAATAGCAGAAAGGACTAGGCATTTGGGGTTAAGTGACTTGTCCAGGGATCCACAGCTAGGAAATAAGCGAGGCCAGATTTGATTATTCACTATTTAGGATGCTTTATGAAATTTCCTACTTAAAAACTGCTCTTGTTCCTCATATAGAGCAAAGAAACTTTATCTGCATTTCTCTTTTGTTTCCTTCTCCATAAACCTTATCATTGTCTATCTTGGCCCTTGGATTTCACTTTCCCTCTTTGTTTCCCTTCTAGGACAATGCTTCTAGAAGCCAGGGAATATGCTATTGTTTAATTAGTGTTTCTCTATCATCCACCAGATCTTTTTTATTCATAACTTTTAATAAATACCTGTTCCATTGCATTTGACTAAATAAACAGTAAGAAATCACTGATGGCATCAGAGGTATTGAGTAATCCAATGCATGCCTTGCTCTACAAAAATTAATAAGTCAAATGAATATTTTAACTATGCCATTTCTCTCTCAGCCAGAGTAAAAGGCTAAATGAAAACTGAAAGTTTTTACTATTTGCTCCAGTTTTCTCAAAGAATGAGAAGTTAAAAAAATACCAGATAGGTCAGTAACAAAGAAAATAATTGACTCATATTATAATCCATTTTAAATTAAAGGAGAACTAACAAATGACACCTAGATTTAGTGAGATGTAAGTACTGGAGAAAGGTAAGAAATTTATGGATTTGGATGCATCTGAGTCTCCTTTCCTGGTCTTGGTATAGTGGATAAAAGCTGGACTTGGACCAGAGAAAATAAAGATTTAAGTCCCACTTTGTAAAATACTACTAGTTTGACCATAGGAAAGTCCTGAATCATCTCAGTGCCATAAGCAAAGAAGATGTTAACTCCCATTGGTAGAGCAAATTTTCTCACCCAGAAATTCTCTATAACAATGAAATTAAATACTGTATATTCTGCAATGTGTCAGATCTGGTTTTAAGTTCTAGACATGCAGACAAATGTGAAATGATCCTTTCTTTTGAAGAACACAGGCTACTATAAAGATAAAGTTCACAGATAATTAAACACAAGATATACAGCCTCCATCTTGTACACACACACACACACACACACACACACACTCACACACACGTGAATTGGTTGAATGTCTAAGATTCCACTCAAAAGATGAATCACTTTAGAGACTTTTAGTTGACCAGTATCAACTTGTTCAAAAGGGAAAGAATCCAAACTGTCCATTTTATTTAAACTCTGCAAAAATGAAACTAACAACTTACTTCCAGGATTTGACACTATCTCTGTACTGTTTATCACCACCATCACCCAAATCTTCAAAAATAAGTTTTAAGTTCTTCTTGCTGATAAAATTGACCTTCTACACATTCTGTTAAGCCCTCCTTTGTTAGGTCTGCATCTTGATTTTGAAAAGTGTATCGTTCTTATAAGATTCTTATAAGCAAAAAAAATCCTTGAAATGATTCTACTTTTTATTTATTTCATTAAATATTTCCCAATAATGTGTAAAAATGTTTACCACTAATTTTTTTAAATTTCCAGTCCCCAATTCTCTCCATCTCTTGCACATACCCTGCATTTTTAAGGGAAACAATTTGATATTCATTTTACATGTGAAGTCATGCAAAATAGATGTTCCTAGTAACCATATTATGAAAAAAAAACAGAAATAGAACAAAACAATAAGAATAAAATATAATAAAAGTATGCTTCATTCTACATACAGAGTTGTTCAGTGTTCTCTCTGCAGGCTTAACACCTTATAACATAGGTCATTTAGAATTATCTTAGAGCATTGTCTTGATCAGAGTAGTTAAGTATTTCATAATTGATCATCCTTACAATATTGCTGTTATCATGTAAAAATTTTCTCCTGGTTCTTCTCACTTCATTTTACATAAGTTTATATGTCTTCACAAGTTGTTTTTTTTTTTTTCTGAAACCATCCTGTTTATCATTTCTTACAGTTTGATACAATATACTCTCGTATTCATATAACGCAACTTGTTCACTCATTCCCCAATTGATAGGCATCCTTTCAATTTCCAATTCCTTGCCACCATAAAAAACAAAAACAAAGATCTCTCCCCCACTCCCTGCCCCAGACTTATATAAATACATTTATACAAAGTTTCTTTTGTCTTTTCTTTTGTCTCTTTGAAAAATGAACCTAGGGGCAGCTGGGTAGCTCAGTGGATTGGGAGCCAGGCCTAGAGATGGGAGGTCCTAGGTTCAAATCTGACCTCAGACAGTTCCCAGCTGTGTGACTCTGGGCAACTCACTTGACCCCCATTGCCTACCCTTATCACTCTTCTGCCTTGAAGCCAATACACAGCATTGATTCCAAGATGGAATGTAAGGGTTTAAAAAAAATGAACCTGGTAGTAGTATTGCTGGGTCAAAAGTTATGCACAGTTTTATGGACCTTTGGCATTAGTTCCAATCATTCTTCTGAAATGTTGGATCACTTTACAACTCTACCACCACTGAATTAGTATTCCATTTTTCCCACATACCTTCTAGCAATTGTGACTTACTTTTTTAGTCATGTTAGTCAATTTGATGGGTACAACATAGTGTCTCAGAGTTATTAAAATTTGCATTTCTCTAATCATTAGCGATTTAGAGCATATCCTCAAGTGATTATTGATAGCTTTGATGTCTTCTAAGGTAAGCAACTATTCATATCCTTTAACCATTTGTGAATTATGGAATTGCTTATATTCGTATACATTTGACTGAATTTCTTATTTATTTGAGACATGAGGTCTATTAAAAAAATAATGATGTGATTTTTCTGAGTTTCTTCTTTTCCTTCTAATTTTGCTTCATTATTTTTTTTGTGCAAAATTTTTTTTTAATTCCATGCAATAAAAATTATCTGTTTTACTTTGGGTAATCCTTTCTTCCTGTAATGCTAACTCTTCTTTGTTCATAAACTCTTACCTTATCAATTGATTGGACACGTACATTTTTCCATGCTTCCCTAATTTGCATATAATATCACCTTTTATATCTAAATAATTCATCTATTTTGCCTTCATGTTGTGTCTACTATAAAATATTGATCTATTCATAGTTTCTGTCAAGCTGCTCTCAGGTTTCCCAGCAATTCTGATCAAATGGTGAATTTGTACCCCTATATCTTGGATCTTCAGGGCTATCAAATACTAGAATACTATGGTTAATTGTATACTCTCTCTGTTTTTTTTTACATTTACCCACCACTCTATTTCTTAGCCAGCATCAGAATTTTTTGATGATTATCACTTTGAAATATAATTGGAAAAATGGAATTATTAGGCTAATTAATTTTAAAAAGAAATTCTTGATATTCTTGACCTTTTGTACATCCTGATGAATTTTGGTACCATTTCTCTGGATCTATGAAATATTTTTTGTAGGTTTTATCAGCATGGCATTGAAAAAAAATAAATTAATTTAGGTAGAATTATCATTTTATTGATTGGCTCAGCATAGCCACAAGCAATTTATGTCTCCAATGTTTAGATATATTTTCATTTTTGTGAAATGTATTTTGTAATTGCATTTACATAATTCCTGGCTTTATCTTGTCAGGTGGATTTCCAAGTATTTAATATTATTTACAGTTATTTCTAATAATTTATCTTCATATTTCTTATTGCTGGGTTTTGTTTGTAGTATATAGAAATGCTGATAATGTATGATAATGTATTTTATACATTTTATGTATCTGATAATGAATTTTATATCCTACAACTTAATATTTTCAAGTAGCATTTAGTTGATGCTCTAGGGTTTTCTAAGTATATCATCATATCATCTGCAAAGAGTTATAGTTTAACTTCCTCATTGTCTATTTTTTATTACTTCAATTTATTTTTGTCTTATTTCATTAGTTAGGAATTCCAATTCAATACTGAATTATGGTGGTGATAATGTCATCCTTGCTTCACTCCTGATCTTATTTGGAATGCTTCATGTTTTTTCTCTATTGTAGATAATGTTTACCCTTGGTTTTAGAACATACTATTTACAATTTTAAGAAAGGCTCAATTGACTCATGTTTTCTCATCTTTTGTATTTTCTCATGGAAATTTTCAGCATGTATTGAGAAAAGCATATGATTTTTGTTGTTTTTGTAATTGTTGTGATTAATTATGTTGATATTTTTACTCATTTTTGAACCAGTCATTCATTCTTGGTACAAATTACACTTGGTTATATTATATGATATTTTAGATGTATTGATTTTTTCTCCTTGTTAATATTTTATTAAAAAAAATTTAAATCTGTTTTCATTAAAAAATTGGTCTAGAGTTTTTTTTCTTCTGTTTTTGCACTCCCTGGTTTAAGTATCAAAACCATATCATGCCATAAAAGAAAATCTGTAAAACTCCTTTACCTATTTTTTTCTTCAAATAGTTTATGTAGTATTGAGATCAATTGTTCCTTAATAGTTTGGTAGAATTCATTTGTAAATATCTCTGCTGTTGAGTTTTATTTTTCTTAGAAAGATAATCAATTTCTTTTCCTAAGGTAAACTTACATATATATTTCCTCTTCTATTAACCCAGACAATTTGTATTTTTGTAAATAATCATTAATTTTGCTTAGATGGTCAGTTTTATTTGCACAAAATTTGGCAGAATTACAACAATTGTTTTCATTTCATCTTTATTGGTGGTGCATTCACCCTTTTCATTTCTGATGCAAGTAATTTGCTTTTATTTCTCCTTTTTTAAATCAAATTAATCAATGATTTATAAATTTTATTATTTTTATAAAAGCAATTATTAGTTTTATTTATGAAGTGAATTGTCTTCTTACCTTCAATTTAGTGATCTCTCCTTTTATTTTCAGATTTTTCATTTTGAAGTTTAATTGAGGATTTTATTTTTTTTTCTTTTTCTAGCTTTATGAGATGCATGTCCTGTTCATTAATCTGTCTCTTTTTTTGTTTCTGAATTGGTTTACAGAATAAAATATCCTCTATGTAATGCTATGGCTACATTAAACAAATTTTTGTATATTTTCTCATTGTTTTAATTTTCTTCAGTGGGATTATTTTTCCTGTTATTTTTTCTTTTACTCATTCTTTATTTATTTTTTAAATATTTACAGTCAATACTGTGTATTGGCTCCAAGGCAGAAGAGTGGTAAGGGTAGGCAATGGGGGTCAAGTGACTTGTCCAGGGTCACACAGCTGAGAAGTGGCTGAGGCCAGATTTGAACCTAGGACGCCCCCCCCCCCCGTCTCTAGGCCTGACTCTACTCATTCTTTAGAATTAGATTATTTAGTTTCTAACATATTTTAATCTATGTTTCAACTGCCCATTATTAAATTTATTTAATTGCATTATGATCTGAAAGAGATACATTAAATATTTCTTCTTTTCTACATTTTATGAGACTATTATACACTAGAACATAGTCAATTTTTGTGAATATGGCATGTAAAAAGGTACTATCCTTTCTAATCCCATTCAGTCTTCTCCATGTCTATCATATCTCACTTTTCTAAGATTTTATTCATCTTCTTGATTCCTTTCTCATTTATTTATTTTTGTTTAATCATTTATTTGTTTGTTTGTTTGTTTATTTATTTTAACCCTTACTTTCTATCTTGGAGTCAATACTGTGTATTGGCTCCAAGGCAGACGAGTGAAAAGGGATAAGCAATGGGAGTTAAGTGACTTGCCCAGGGTCACACAGCTAGGAAGTGTCTAAGGCCAGATTTGAACCTGGTACCTCCCATCTCTAGGCCTGGCTCTCAATCCACTGAGCCACCCAGCTGCCCTCTTTCTTATTTATTTTGTGTTTAGATTTATCCAGCTCTGAAAAGGGGATATCGAGGTCCCTAAAGAGTATAGTTTTATTTTCTATTTTATCCAATAATTAATATGTTTTTTAATTTTAAGAATTTGGAGACTATTCCATTTGTTGCATATAGGATTGCTATTTATTATTATTTCACTGTCTATGGTTCCCTTTTAGCAAAAAAAAAGTTCTTAATTGAAAAAAACATCCAATTCTATATCTAATAAAAAGGTATCATATCCTTTGTTAAGATTTTGGAGAAACTTCCTAGTCCTGAATCTAATATTTGAATTTCTAAAGAGTTTAATTTGTTGGGTGCTATTTAAGTTTGGTTAATAAATTATCTTCCAACTTCTTTTCCCATCCCTTCTGTATTTTGGTTTGGACAAAGTTCTTCAACTCCTCAATGTAATAATTTGCAGTAAATTTCAACCTCTTATCAAATGGTATTTTTCCATTTTACTCTTGACTGCTGCCCATATGGGAAGGGTTTAACAAAATGATACACAACTTTCAAGTCTATGTTTTCATTAGTCTTCACAGACATAAAAACCATCACATTAAGTAATGTATTAACAACCAATAGTTGGATTGGAAATCTCTTAGCCCACTAAAAACAATATTTATTGTATTTTATTTGCTGAGATGATTATGAAAGGACCCATAGGAAATGAGAAAAATGATCTGTATAAGTTACAGGTACAATCAAATTTTCAACAATCAATTTTCCAAAGAGAATTTCCTTGACAAATATACCATCTCCTGGTATGTTCAGTGGAATAAGGAGATATCGATGAAAATCTCAATGAATAAAAGTGATGTAAAGAGCAAAAAAAGTGTTTTGAGCCAATAGCTTAGGATTCAAAAGATAATACTCAATGACTATAGGTATCTTTACGGAAAGTCTGAGTGGGAGTCCATTCACTAACATAGTGACTCATTTTTATCTGTGCCCACAAATCCAAGATCTCCAGAACTCAGCATGGAGCCTCAACCTCATTAACGTTCCATAGGAGGAGGAAGTGAAAGAGGAACTATAGGGAGAAAATAAGAGGACCTAGAGCAATCTAAACCTTACTCTGTATTTGTTTAAAGACACCAAACTCATCTTCTTTTAAGCATAAGAGATAGGGAGGCTAAAAAGGGAGGAAGCAATAAAGGTATTGTCCTCTTTGATAGCACATCATTGGGTATGAACTTGGTTTTTCTATGTTTGATTTTTTTAAAGCCTTACTTTCTGTCTTGGAATAAATACTGTGTCAATACACAGTATTTCTAAGTTCTAAGTTCTAAGGCAGAAGAGTGGTAAGGGCTAGACAATGGGGGTTAAGTGACTTGCCCAGGGTCATATAGCTGGGAAGTGTCTGAGGCCAGATTTAAGCCTAGGAACTCCCATCTCTAGGCCTGGCTTTTAATCCACTGAGCCACCCAGTTTTCCCTTATTTCTATCTTTGTATCTTTTACACTTAGCATAATGCATAGAACAAAGTGATATTAGAATAAAGACTAGAAATATCATTTCATTATTATAGGGAAATCTTCGGAGAGGAAATTTTCTTCACCAAACCAACTATTTTCTCTATAATTTAAAGTAATGAAATGTCACCTAATGTTTAGATAGGGGGAAATAAAAACCATTTTAGCCACAGTCACTCAGATAAAGGTATCAGAAGTAGGATTTGAATTTAGTTCTTTTTGTTTTTTCCAAGGCCACCAATGTCTCAGAGAAAGCCTTTCCCTTGAACCTCTGCTTTGTAAGTCTTACTGGGGGAAAATGAATCAACACAAAATTGTCATTCCTGCAAAAGGCGTGCAAGCAAATTACATTATCTTTAATTCCTTATTTTTTGCCTTTTCAGACCAAAAATTCTCTCCCTGATGGCCACTTGTCCATGTACGTTTTCTTTCCCTATTAGATCACTGGCTCTTTGAGGTTGAGAGTTGTCTGATTTCTCTCCTAATCGTAACTCTTGCCATCAAATCATTGTTTTTCAAATGGTAAATTCACAAGTTTTTCACTCATTTTACTCACCCATTTACCTGTCTATCCATTTACTAAAAAAAAAAAGTGCCATTGCAAGTATCGTTCATAGGGATAAAGTTCCAAAAAGTGGGCTGAGGAAAAGAAAAAAACGGGGAAGAAAGTAGTGAATATCAGCAAAAAAAAATATTATAATAATGCAAGGCCAATTACACATCTACACAATTTTCCCTGCATTTCTGGTTTACCTAAGTCCCATGTCATCTTCTTTCTTCATAGCATCCTTATTGGCCTTTTGACCTCATTCATGATTGGACACCAACTGTAGCTTTTGACTTTCAATATCTACTACAAATAGGAATATCCATGTATTTACAGTTCCTTTATAAACTTTACAAGTCACTTGGGAGTCAAAAAAGTTCAGCTCTGTTAAAAACAGAAAGTTACCTGCTCAGACAATTCCTATGGTCTATCTTACTCCCTTTTCCAAGAAATCTCCTGTTCTGGATGTAACTGTCATCACATTCCCACTTCAAATGGATAGAAGGTAATGAGGTGTCAATAGATAATTATAATATAGCTATGCCTTGCTAAGCCAGTGGCCTTCTAACAGAGGTAATGGGGTTCTAAGTTAGGGTACTGAATCCAATTCCAATGATAATACACAATCTACTCCAATGGACAAATGAAACCAAAGGATAATGATAATACCTTGCATTGAAAGTATTTTATAATTTGCCATTCTTCTGATGCCTTTCTCTGCAACACATTTGGAAAAAAAATAGCTTTGAGAGCAAAATTGCAAGCATGAATAATTTGAGCAGTTTAAGTTTGAAAGATAGCCAAGTCTGAAAGATTTACAGTTAGAAAAGTCAGAACAGTAGTAATTCTAAGCATCCGAGTCAGCAGTTTTTTCTAAAAGAAAACTTGGAAATTGAGCTGAGAGGCAGCTTGGTATAGTCAAAATAACATTGGATTTGGAGTAAGGACTTCTGGGTTGGAGTCCTAGACCTGCCATTTGCCACCTAGGTGACCTTGAGTAAGTCCTTTTTTATCATCTGAGAATCTGTTTCCCACCTATAAGTTCAGGACGTTATTTCTCATACAGTATATGGAGAAGATAGTATAGTATAAAGCAGAGGTATCAAGCAGGCTCCCTCACTCTCCTGGATCAGATTAAAATGTAATTGAGCAATATTTAGCAAAATAAATAAAAATACAATAGTATAGAGATAACATTAATGTATTAATATTTATATTTAATTGTTTATATGGCAGTTAGGTGGTTCAATAGATAGAGCATAGCAGCCTGGAGTCAGGAAGACCCAAGTTCAAATTTGATCTCAGACACTCATTAGCTTTGTGACTCTGGACAAATCATTTAACCCTGTTTGTGTCAGTTTCTTTCCTTGTAAAATGAACTGGAGAAAAAATGGCAAACTATTCCAATACCTTAACCAAGAAAATCCCAAATAGGGTCACAAAGAGTTGAGCACAACTGAAATATGAAATATTTTTCTAATTATAAATGTGCACACAGTGTATTAGGGAGCTGTTTAGGGTGGTTTGGGGGGATGGGATAGGGATGAGATGAATGTAATTGGGCCAGTAACAAGATGCTACACTGTGGGTTGAAAGCCAACAGTTAACTCTGACCAGTCCAAAGCATGATCTGAGACTATCACAGAGACCACTCAGTAACAGGGAAGGTGTGCTTATTTTAATAGGGAAAGATTAAAAGGGAAATGGGATAGCCCTGATACTAATTTCTACTACCTAAAGTTTACAAGACCTATGTGATTCCTCATGGAGTGTCTTCAAAGAGATTTTGGTCTACACCAGTGATGGGCAAACTTTTTAAAGAGGGGCCAAAGGAAAGGAAATGCTAATCTTTCAGTCTGTTTCTAAGGCAACTCTTTCAAAGTTTCATTGGATTGTATCCTACTCATTGTATTTGTCAGATTAGGAATAAGGTCGCGCAGCCTTATAGAGCATTTCAGGGGATCGCATCTGGCCCACTGGCTGTAGTTTGCCCATCGCTGGTCTACACTAACCCTCACCTCTCTGACCTAAAGAATTCTAGCCCCTGCTCTAGCTAGCCTGCATTAAAGCCCCCTCAGTTGGTATTAGAGGTTAAGGTCTGTGGCAAGCTTGACAGGGCTCAGGGAAAAGGTCCCAGATCCAAAAAGGACCTAGATGTCTGCTTACTGACAGCTCAATGTTGTTATAGGAGTGTGACAATCTCTTAAGATCTTCCAGGGCGCACAGCACAAGGACAACACACAGGCAGCAATAAGGAAAGAATCAAACCCTCAGAACTTGGCATCCACTCCCTCTAGGTTCACATCCAGAGAGAGCCAGGTCCCCAACCATCTCTGAATTTTAGCTTAACCCTCCTTGGCAGCATTCCAGAACCTTTTCCCAGTTGGTCTCATGCCTCTGTCCTCTGCAAACCTACAACCTTCTCTCTTCCTTATAACAACAGGTATCTTTAAATTTGATTTAATGGCCCTTGTTCCTCTATAAGTTTGACACCACTGATACAGAGGACAATGTGTTTGTTGAGCTTAAAGTCAAAGATCAGAGTTCAAATTACTATCTATATGGCCATGTAAAGTCATTTAACCCATCAAAGCCTATTTCCTAATTTGAAAAATAAAGGAGAAAGTTGTAAGTATTTGTGGGTGGTTATTTGACTCAGATGAGATAATGGATATAAAATTCTTGAAAAATGACAGCTATTTATTTGAGGGCGTTAATTAGACTTAGAAAGAAACCACATGGCTTCTGAGAATGTGGAAATGCTTCCAATTGGTTAGGCCCCAAGGACTTAATTTCAATTCATTGTGTCTATACTCTGGAAGATACTATGCTGAGCCTTCCAAATGTGATAGGAAAAAACTAATGCAATCTTTTCCCTCAAAGTGATTCTAATAGGTAAGTTCTAGGTCATAGTCTGGGTACCCTTGGTGCCAGACACTGGGAAAGTTAGAACATAAATCAAAATATAATTCCTAAACCATCTAGTCTAATTCCTTCATTTTTTTACAAATAAGGAAGCTGAGGCACAGGAAAAAGTAAGTCCACAATTAACAAACTAATTATATAAATCAAACACTTAGGTGCCAGAATATCTGCTCAGAGTTACAAATACAATAACATCAAAGGCAGTTTTTTATTTATATTCTCTGTCTCCTTATCCTTTATCCACTGTCTTTTGCTGCCTCCTAGCAATGGCTAAATTTCAATGGGCTTCTCTTCTTATTTCCACACTCACTTAAAGAAGAAAAGTGAGTATGGACATATTTTACTAGTTTTTTACTGTTATCATCACCTACTGGGACTGGGGTGATGGTCTTAGCTCCTAGACCAGTTACCTTATCTAGTTGCACATAGGCATACATTGTGTTAGTTTCATAGAAAAGTCTTCATTCCAAGTGTCCGATTCCTGATAATCAGTTTGAGGTCCAACCTTGGTATTGGATATAGCAGTGGCTGGGCAGGGGATATTGATTGCTGAGGGTTATTAAGATAGTGTTTTTTAGGTCTGAGACTGAATCATTCACTGTTCTTTAATACCAAGCCCACCTACTGTTTCCAACTTAAAAGATGCTAGGAGCTTTTAGAGAAAAAGGAAAACAACTTATATAACCTTACTAGTTTCAGAAGGTAGATGTTTTTAATATGTCATATTTTTTTACAATTGCAAACTTGCTAGAATTAGAGCTAACTTGAGAAACAAAGGAATCCTACTTTTAAGTCAGAAATAGGAAAACTTTCTGCATGAGGAAGAAACCCCTGACACTGAAAATTTGTATTTCATCTCAATTTGAATCCTGCAAAAGAAATTTCTGTTGCTGAGACCATATTCTACTTTGCTAGAGAACTTGCCAATAGTTGTCCCCAAGAGTGGATGTCTAGGGAATTGCACCATTTCATAGTCAAATGTCAAAAATTGCTTGATTCAGGGTCACTATTGTTCTATTTCCCCTTTGAATAAGAAAGTCTCCTACAATTTAGACTTCAATGTTAGTTTAAATTCTGCTTGAATATATAAAGTGCTGGTATATTGACTGACTATTCCAAAAATTATTTATGATCTTTACCTGCAACCTTTTAGCAGAGTAATTATTACCCAAGAAATATGTGTAATAGGTCATTCTCTAGGTTCAGACCAAGGTGGGGCAAAACAGATTATTGTTGTGTCAACTCTATCCCTCTTCTTCCTTTCATATTATCTTCCTTTCAACTTGCCAGAATAGTCACTTTATATCTCAGGATAAAATTTAAATGTCATCACTATTCATCAGTGTGTCAATAGTTATAGGAATAGAGGAGGGTGGGGGATTGACTTTGTGTATTTCTACTACTTTTTTTGTAGTTGCATATGTATCATTGTTAGGAAGATGCTAATCAATGTAAGGTGGCTGAAACATAATAGAGTTCTTTGTTCAACTGGCTGAATTGTAGCAGGTGATATTTTTCTTGGTGTTTATTTTAATAAATATACATCGAATGTGTTTTCTCTCTTGGTTTCAGACACTGACCTGTTTTAGGACCTAGCCACGGAATTCCCTTTAATTTTCCTTATGTGTGTATAACATTCAAGTCTTTAACTACTAAGTAACATTTAATCTTAAAAAATCAAATTATGGAACTGGATCCTAGAAAAAAAATGAAATTTCATATGTTGTATGACCCAACTCAGAGAGTCATCTACTCAGATTAAATCTTTAATGCTACAAGTTCCCCAGTTGCACAGGCTTCTCCTTAAAAGTATTGTTAAGATATTTCTCACTATCTCTCTCTCTCTCTGATGTTAGATGAATAATGTCTCCCTCATTTACTCATTTTAATATGTTAATAAAGATGGTTTTGCTTCTATATTGTGCCTCTCATTGCTATGGTATCCTTTACAATTTCCAAACACCAAGCATCTCAGATCAATAATAGCGACTTTGCTTCCAGCTCTTTGTTAACTACAAAATATTACATATATGTATGTATTTTTCCTGGTTCCCCTTTCAGAAAAGAACTTTCAAGTAATATAGTCTATCACTTAAAAAACCTATAAGACATATAGGGCCCAAAGGACTAGAATAAATTTCCCAACCTGTATAAAAAATTTGAGACCAAGTCAGAAACTGAACTAATGTCCTCTGTCTTAAAATTTTGGTCTTTTTACCTGGTATCATGTTACCACAAATCTATCCTTCCACACCTACTTCATGGGTTTGTTGTGGCCTCAAAAAGATGAACTGAAATTTGTTATATAAAAACAGTGATATTATTTTACCAATGTTCTGGATGGCATAGTAGATGATGCATTTTATTTGGCAACAGAAAGTCTGAAATCCATACTTGTACAGAGAGGATTTATAGCTTCTCTTCTTGTGGTGGCAAAGATTTGGAAACTAAAGGGATGTCCCTCAATTGGGGAATGGTTGAACAAATTGTGGTATATGATGGTGATATAATAGCATTGTTCTTTAAGGATTGATGAACAGGATGATTTCAGAAAGATCTGCCTCAACTGATGCAGAGGGAAATAAGCAGAACCAGGAAAATGTTATACAATGTAACAGTAATGTGATGGAATGCGTGATAGACTTAGCTACTCTCACCAATATAATGATCCAGGACAACGGTGAGGGACTTATGAAAAAGAATGCTATTGGGGGCAGCTGGGTGCCTCAGAGTATTGAGAACCAGGCTTAAATACAGGAGATCCTAGTTTCAAATCTGGCCTCAGACACTACCTAGCTGTGTGACCCTGGGCAAGTCACTTTACCCATATTGCCTAGCCCTTACCACTCTTCTGCCTTATGTAATGTAGAAAATGGCAGGATGGAATTCCTGCAAAATACAGGGTGAAGCCTCACCCAGAATTCCAGGGGACCCCCGCTGGAGAACTTTGGATGAGGGGGCAGTTGGTAGGGGGTTAACAGTTGATTTCTGGGAGTTTAGGGGAGCAGATCTCTCTGCTGTTCTTGATTTGGGGTTCACCTGGGAGGCCATAGTGGCAAAAGCCATTTGTCGTTTCTACTCAGGAGTTTGCCTGTCTAGTAGGATTAGACCTTTCAAGCATCAATATAATAATTATTTAGTTATTTAGATATTAGAAATAATTACTATTAGCTTGGAAGGCAAGTTAGCTAAAGGACTACCACTCCCTCCTGGGGGGGAGGGGCAGCTTCAACCCAACAGTTCAGGTCTTCCAAGTTCTTATCCAAATCTTGATTACCCCCTCTTGCCTTCCCCTTCTTTCTTTTATCAATATAAGCTTTATCTTTGATAGCAGTGCCTGGGTATTATTTGGGTATACTCACTACAGCCATTAAGCTTGATTCCTGTCAATTGCCAGCCTAAGAAGTCTGTTCCTTCTCAGTCCTTAACATCAAGATATCTAGCTTCTACTCAGTTCCTCAATCAAACCTGTGGGGAATATAAATTGAGAACATCATTAGAGATTAGCTTTGCTGAGCCTTGTCAGAAGTCATAGCCCTGCTTCCATATTCAACTGAAAACCAACTGCTGAGTAGGAGGGGTTTGAGAGCAAGGAGCACTTGCCCCTCCCCACTAACTCGACCCTGTGTGTGGGGGAGGAGAGTGTCCTGTTGATCCCTAGCTCAGGCCAGACCATCAGCTTCCCAACATCCCTGTTATTACAAACATAAAACTTAGAACCAATGGACAGTATTGATTCCAAGACAGAAGGTAAGCATTTTAAAAAATGTTATCTCCCTCCAGAGAAGAACTGTTGGAGTAGAAATGCAGATGAAAGCGTATGATTTATCACTCATTTATTTGGGTATAAAACTTTGGGTTTTGGTTTTATGAGATTATTTTCTTACAAAAATGAATAATATGGAAATATATTTTGCATGATAATACAGGTATACCTGGATTCAATTGCTTGTTAGTTCTATAATGGGGGAAGGAAAAAGGGGGGGAGACATTTTGGATCATATAACTTTGGAAAACTTATGTGGAAATTTGATATCAAATTTTTTAAAAACCATTTAATTTTTTTTTAAATCCTGAGGTCCATTAATGAATTTGGCACTTACTAGCTTATACCATCATCAATCTGAAACTGGACAATACTTCAGAAATCACATATTCCAACCCCCAACCCTTTCATTTTATAGAGAAAAACCTTGAGAATCAGATATTGTTTAGTTGTTTCAGTGAAGTTCATCTCTTCATGATGCCATTCAGGGATTCCTTAGCAAAGATACTGAGATGGTTTGCTGTTTCCTTCTCCTGCTAATTTCACAAATGAGGAAACTGAGGCAAACAGAATTAAGTGATTTGGCCCTGAGTCATGTATCTAGTAAATTTAATACTATTGTATACTATTAGAAGCAGTAATCTAAGGCCAGATTTGAACTCAGGTCTTCCAGATTCCAGAAATGGTACTCCATCCACTGTGCCACCTAAAGTATTGACAGAAAAGAAATAAAATCATTAAATACTTAGTTTGTATCCAGCACTGTGCTAAAAAATTTATAAATATCTCATTTGATACTTCCAACTGCCTAGAATGTAGGTACTGTTATTATCCCCATTGTTTAGCTGAAAAAAGTGAGGTAGAGGAACTTTAAAATAATTTCCTCAGGGTGACAATGCTAGTAAGTGTATGCTGCTAGATTCTAACCACAGCACTCTGTATGCCAAGTCACCTAACTACCTATTCTGTTACATACCACAAAATTATATATGTGGTGTGAGAGAAGGAATTATTTTTCATTTCATCCTTTATTTATTTATTTAAATTTCATATATTTATTTATTTGTTTATTTGTTTGTTTGTTTATTTAATTGATTTAGAATAATTTCCCATGGTTGCATGATTTGTATTTTTCCCTCCCACCTCCCTTACCCCTTCTGTAACCAATGAGCAATTTAACTGGGTTTTACATGTATCATTGATTAAGACCCATTTCCATATTATGAATATTTGCATTAGAGTGACCACTTAGAGTCTACATCCTCGAAGCGTATCCCCATCTAGCCATGTGATCAAGGAAATGTTTTTATTTTGTGTTTCTACTCCCAAAGTTCTTTCTCTGTATGTGGGTAATGTTTTTTGAGAGGAAGAATTAGAAGGTAACTCTTCTGGCTCTCAAAGCATTACTATGGACAAGGTATACAACTTATTGGCAACATGTCACATGGTATTATAAGGAAAGAGTTATGTCAAGGTGAAAACCATTAAAGAAATGAGAGCTATTAGTATCTCTACTTTCAAATATGGAAAGCAGTGAAATGGAATGCTGGATATTATTGTTACAAATTTATTTACAATTAGAAAGGGGTTTTATATACATTACATGATTTGGTAAAATGTTGAAGTGATAAAAAGCCATGTTGGGATAAAATTTGATATTCTCCAGTAATCAATCAAAATATTAAGCAATGGTTCAAAGTGAGAGTAGAATGATGAAGAGGAAACAGATCAAGAAATAATTATTTTCCTTTTTCTTAGCTAAATTTAGGATATCATACTAATAGACCTATTGCTGGGTCCAAAGTGAATACAGAGTTTAATGACTTCAGGGCATAGTTCTAAATTGTCCTTACTATGTCTGGACCATTCCACAACAGTTCTCATCTGCAAATAGATCTACTGGATGAATATCAACTAAAATTTATTGATTGAATCCCTTCTATAAGCACACCAATTTATATCCCTTCTGCTATGTTCTGGAAACATAGTCATCATTTAAGAAAGGCTTACTACTTGATGGACTATTGGGAATACAAAGTTAGGAATATACCTCTACTCTTTGGAAGTATGCAATTCATATTTGAAGTCAGACATAAACACAGGAGATGGTATTGTTAATTTCCTTATGCTTTCAAGTATAAATGAATTGCAATAAAAATGAGTGTATTTATAGTTCAAGGGAGGGAGGCATTGTTGCAGACTTCATGGGCCACAGTTGGCTTGAACCAGCCATTCTGTAAAACCTAATGATTAATCATCACAAAATAAGTTAGGCCACAGCAATTTGAATAACTGTGAAAATAACATACTAAAATATCAGGTATGCCACCCCATCATGTGATTCCTCAAATTTACAACTTGCCAACTCCCCAAAAAGAAAGCATTGTCATTGTTTCCAGCTTTCACTTGGTATACATAAAACACCCAGACAAATGGCTCAAAAGAGAAAAATGAGGTTAAGTGGGTTATTTGGCAGCACCCAGATAAATAGCATGGCTTGACAGATTTCACCCCCTCCCCTATTTTACTCAATCCAAACTATAGCAGTTGTGTCTCTAGATTCAGCTTTAATATCCACTCCATGATTTTGCATTTTACCTTTGCAACATCTTTTAATCATTCCCCTTCAGAAATATCTCAACTAAAGTTGTTATCTGGATATGATTCTGATCAAAGGGTAAAGAAAAATTATTTTTGGATTTCTTTGCTCTTCTATCCTTATATTGCCTTTTTCACAGAAAGGCATGCTACTACTGATATATTCATCTAGGTCAGTGTTAGAGGGTCCAATATAAGAACCATGAAAACAATGTCTACTTAAGTTGTTTTATTTTATCTCTACTTTTGAAAATAAAAATGCAATTGTATAAACACATACACATACACAAATCCTGAAATACAGAATTGAAAAGGAAAGAACAGGAGTAGAATTCATGAAATTAAGCATTAAAATCTAATATTCTCTAATTCTATTGCTGTAAAATATAAATTAATTCAGTGTTTTTTATCACCAAATTCACAGATATTCATTATCCTCCATTGACTAAGGCAAAAAGTGAATTTATAGCTTTAAAAAATACCATTGAGGTTTGAAATAATAAAAAAAAAAAGACTAGAGATTACAGTTCAACTTTTCAAATAATTATTTATCAAATTGAATGGAACCTAATTGGCTTGTAAGACATATAGTCTGGCCTCTTGTTAGAGATATGAATCCTTTATTAATTTCTTTTAGAATGAAATGGATTTGAGAAGGTTTTGTGAAGTGGGATTCACCTTCTTCTGTGCTTAAAAATGTATTCTTTAAAAAAGATCTCCATGAACTGATGCAGAGTGAAATAAAGTTACACTGGGAGAATACTGTACACAGTAACAACAATACTGTTAGATGATCAACTGTGAAATCTTGACTACTCTTAGTAATGCAATGATCTGGGACAGTATTGAAAGACATGATGAGGAATACTATCCACTTCCAGAGACAAAACTGTTGGAGTTAGATGGATATGGATCAAAGTATACTATCTTTCACATTAGTACATTTATGCTTTTATTTGGGGTTTTGTGCTCTGTAGGAGTTTGCTCATAACAATGAGCAATTTGTAGGCATGTTCTGCATGTTAATAAAATAAATACATTCTTTAAATGTCATCATCAGGGGAAGCTGTATGGTTCAGTGGACTGAGAGGCAGGACCAGAGATGGGAGGTCCTAGGTTCAAATCTAGCCTCAGACACTCCCTAGCTGTGTGACCCTGGGCAAGTCACTTAATCCCCATTGCCTAGCCCTTACCACTCTTCTGCCTTAGAACCAATATGCAGTATAGATTCTAAGATGGAAGGTAACAGTTCAAAAAAATAAAATAATAAAATAAATGTTATTATCACCTCAAACTATTATCCTGAATCTCTTCAGGAAATACTTTTAGGAAAGGAAATACTTTCTTAGTCAACTCCTTGAATAAGTTGTCTCCACTAACAGCCTTCAGTAATTCTATTCTTATTCATCTCTTAAACCTTTGCAGTTGGCTTCTGACTCCATTAATCCACTGAAATTGTGACCTCTGATGTTACCATTGATGTTTCAACAGTCAAATTTTACTTTGTCTTGCTATATCTATTGCATTTGCCACTCTTCACCATGTTCTTTTCCTAGTTATGCTTTACTTTCAGGATTTACCTGGTGAAATTTTCTTCAGGTTCTTCTTTTACTTGTCTGATCACTTCTCAGTCTCTCTTCTTTTCTTTTCCCCCCTTTCCTTTCAAGATATCGGTCTTAATTTCATTAGGATGTTTTGTAATTTGACATTTATGTATATGTACATACATATTTTTACCATGTATATATGTATATTTGTATGTATATATATACATATATATACACATGCAGTGATACATTTTGTCATCTAATCATAACCTGAAACTTACTTTTTTTTTACCAAATGTGCTTTCTTTTTCATAACAAATTTCCATATAAGTTTTCTGAAATTATGTAATCAATGTTGTCTATCTCCCTTCTTTCTTCCCCCATTCAAGAGCTGACAAGTAATTGAATCTGGGTTATACATGTACTATTACACAAAACATATTTCCATGTTATTCATTTTTGTATACAAATAATCTTATAAAACCAAAACCCCAAAACATATACTCAAATAAATAAGTGATACATTATATGTTTTCTTCTGCCTTTCTATTCCAAAGGTTCTTTCTCTGGAAGTAGACAGCATTATTTTTCATAAGTCCCTCAGCATTGTCTGGATCATTGTATTGTTGTTAATAGCAAAGTCTATTACATTTGATTGTTCCACAATATGGCAGTTGCTGTGTACAATGTTCTCCTGGTTTTGCTTATTTCATTTTACATCAGTTCATGTAGGTCTTTCCAGCTTTCTGAAATCATCTTGTTCATGATTCCTTATAGCACAATAGCATTCCTTCACCATCATATACCATAATTTGTTCAGCCACTCCCCAATTGCACTTCTCAGTCTCTTATACTGGATCATTATATGTTACACTTTAATTGTGGATGCTTCCAAAGTTTCTATGCTATGCCATATTCTCTTTTCTCTCAATATTATAACTTCATCAGCTCATGTGAGTTTAATTATAATTTTTGTAGATGACTCCTAGTGCTAAATGTCCAAACTCTCTTAGCTTTAGTTATGCATCACCAGTTTACTTCCATCCAAACCAAATGTCTTTGAGATATATCAAAATTAACATGTCCAAAACAAAACTTATTTTTCCAAATACACACTTCCCTCTACAAGATTCCCATACTTCTGTCAAAGGCACAAGAATTCTAATCACCTAATTCCAGGTTATTGGTATTAGTCTTTTTTAAACAATTATTAATATTCATTTTTAACATGTTTACATGCTTCATGCCCCTACTTTCCCTTTCACCCCCCCGCTCTCCCCCCACCCATGGCCGACGCACATTTCCACTGGTTGTAACATGTGTCCTTGTTCAGGGCCTATTTCCAAATTGTTGTTAGTTGCATTGGTGTGGTTGTTTCAAGTCTACATCCCCAATCATGTCCACCTGAACCCACGCATTCCAGCAATTGTTCATCTTCTATGTTTCCTCTCCTGCAGTTCTTCCTCTGAATATGGGTAGCATTCTTTACCATAAATCCCTCTGAGCTGTCTTGTGTCATTGCATTGCTGCTGGTATAGAAGTCCATTGCATTCGATTTTACCATAGTATATCAATCTCTGTATATAGTGTTCTTCTGGCTCTGTTCCTTTCGCTCTGCATCAGTTCCTGGAGGTCTTTCCAGTTCACCTGGAACTCCTCCAGTTTATTATTCCTTTTAGCACAATACTATTCCATCACCAGCATATACCACAATTTGTTCAGCCATTCCCCTATTGAAGGACATACCCTCCTTTTCCAGTTCTTTGCCACCACAAAAAGCACAGCTATAAATATTTTCATACAAGTCTGTTTATCTTTGATCTCTTTGGGGTACAAACCAATAATGGTATGGCTGGAACAAAGGGCAGGCATTCTTTTATAGCCCTTTGAGTATAGTTCCATATTGCCAGCCAGAATGGTTAGATCAGTTCACAACTCCACCAGCAATGCATTAATGTCCCAATTTTGCCACATCCCCTCCCCTTTTTCATTGTAGCCAATCTGCTAGGTGTGAGGTGATACCTCAGAGTTGTTTTGATTTGCATTTCTCTAATGATTAGAGATTTAGAACACTTTCTCAAGTGCTTATTGATACTTTTGATTTCTTTACCTGAAAATTGCCTATTCATTTCTCTTGCCCATTTTTTAATTAGGGAATGGCTTGATTTTTTTATACAATTGATTTAACTCCTTGTATATTTAAGTAATTAGACCCCTGTCAGAGTTTTTCGTTATAAAGATTTTTTTCCAAATTTGTTGTTTCCCTTCTGATTTTGACTACATTGTTTTTGTTTGTACAAAGGCTTTTTAGCTTAATATAATCAAAACCATTTAATTTACATTTTGTAATTTTCTCTAACTCTTGCTTGGTTTTAAAATCTTTCCTTTCCCAGAGATCTGACAGGTATACTATTTTGTGTTCACTTAACTTATTTATAGTTTCCCTCTCTATATTCAAGTCATTCACCCATTCTGAATTTATCTTGGTGTAGGGGGTGAGATGTTGATCTAAACCTAATCTTTCCCATATTGTTTTCCAAATTTCCCAGCAGTTTTTGTCAAATAGTGGATTCATGTCCCGAGAGTTGAGCTCTTTGGATTTATCATACACTGTCTTGCTGACGTCATTAACCCCAAGTCTATTCCATTGATCCTCCCTTCTGTCTCTTAGCCAGTACCATATTGTTTTGATGACTGCTGCTTTATAGTATAGTTTAATATCTGGTACTACTAGGCCCCCTTCCTTTACATTTTTTTTTCATTATTTCCCTTGATATTCTTGATCTTTTGTTATTCCAAATGAAATTTGTTATAGTTTTTCCTAATTCAGTAAAGAAGTTTTTTGGTAATTTGATAGTTATGGCGCTAAATAGGTAAATTAATTTGGGTAGAATGTTCATTTTTATTATGTTAGCTAGTCCTACCTGTGAACAGTTAATGGCTTTCCAATTGTTGAGCTCCAGTTTTATTTGTTTGGAAAGTGTTTTGTAGTTGTTTTCATATAATTGCTGTGTTTGTTTTGGTAGATAGATTCCCAAATATTGTATATTGTCTAGGGTGATTTTAAATGGTGTTTCTCTTTCTACCTCTTGCTGCTCTAATGTGTTGGAAATATATAGAAATGCTGATTATTTATGTGCATTTATTTTGTATCCTGCAACTTTGCTAAAGTTGTTGATTATTTCTACTAGCTTCTTAGTTGATTCTCTAGGATTTTTTAAGTATACCATCATATCATCTGCAAAGAGTGATAGCTTAGTCTCCTCTTTGCCTATTTTGATACCTTCAATTTCTTTTCCTTCTCTAATTGCTATTGCTAGTGTTTCTAATATTATGTTGAATAATAGAGGTGATAATGGGCATCCTTGTTTCACTCATGATCTTATTGGGAAGGCTTCTTATTTATCCCCATTGCATATAATGCTTGTTGATGGTTTTAGGTATATACTG
Organism: Gracilinanus agilis; assembly: GCF_016433145.1. Taxonomy (NCBI): domain Eukaryota; kingdom Metazoa; phylum Chordata; class Mammalia; order Didelphimorphia; family Didelphidae; genus Gracilinanus; species Gracilinanus agilis. The sequence continues at coordinate 21,092,144 of NC_058131.1, read as the reverse complement.
TTTATTTTTTTTAGGAAATGTCCTTCTATTCCTATACTTTCCAGTGTTCTCAATAGGAATGGATGCTGTATTTTGTCAAAGGCTTTTCCAGCATCTATTGAGATAATCATGTGATTTTTGTTTGTTAGACTTGATATGGTCAATTATGTGGATGGTTTTCCTAATGTTGAACCATCCTTGCATTCCTGGTATAAATCCCACCTGATCATGGTGGATGATCTTCTTAATTACTTGCTGGAGTCTCTTTGCTAATATTCTATTTAAGATTTTTGCATCTATGTTCATTAGGGAGATTGGTCTATAGTTTTCTTTCT